>NC_066577.1:1934989-1984989 GCF_024679095.1 Eriocheir sinensis
CCGCCAGGTACCCTTAAGGCGGGTAATATACGTTTGAGAGAGGCGGGAGGAGCGAGGGGCGGGAGGAAGGAAGGAAGGAAGGAAGGACGAAAAGAAAGAATAGTATACAGAAAACAAGACGCAATTAACACGTGGGGAGAAAACCATAAGCAGTAAGAAATGAGGACAAGCCGTAGTGATATAGGTTAGTGAGTATATAGGTGAGTGACCCCTTACAAGACTAGTACTAAGAGTCTGAGAGAGGCAAGAGGCGGTAGGAAAAAAATAGAGAAAACAAGAAAGAAAAGGAACAGAAAAAAAACAAGTTATATCTACAGGAAGGGACATTTAAATAGTGATGAATAAGGGGAAGTCTTAAACCCCTTAATGAGTAACAAGAATGAATGAGGGAAGGATGGAAGCAAAGAAAACAGGAAAAAAGGTACAAAACACAAGTCAAACCGATTACGAGAGGGAAAAACAAAGAGCAATAAAAGAAAACGGGCAACTCTGTATATAGGTGAACACATGTGAGTGACCTTAAAGGGAACTAACAGGTGTAAGAGTGTAACCTTAAAGGGCAGGAGGTGGGAGAAAACCCCTTAAAGGATGACACATGAAGAGAAGGGTTAAAGAGCAGCGTGTGATGGCGAGCCTTAAAGAGCAGAGGGTATAGGACGAGTTAGATTTAGCCCTTAAAGAGTAGGAAGTAAAGGTAAGGCTGCCCTAAAGTGTAGCGAGTGAATGCAAACCCCATAAAGAACAACACACGGGGGCAGGGAAGGAAGGAGAGAATAAGGTAAACACAACACAACAGATAGCGAGCCGTGACCTGAAGCAAAGGTAACAAATGTGAGAATAATGTAAAAGGAAAGGAGTAAACGGCGAAGTATATCACGGAAAGGAGAAAGGGGGAAGGAAAATGTGAACTTGGAAATTGAAAAGAGAAAAGCAAACGTGGATGGAATGAAACGAGTAAAGCATGGAAAGGAAACTAAGGCAAGGAAGAGAAAATGGAAAAAAACAAACAAGAAAGGAAAAAGAGAAAGGAATGAATAAAGGAGATGACATGAAAGGAGTGAATGATAAGTAATATAAAACGCGACAAGTTGATATATTTAGTGAGATTATAACAATTTACAACAACAGAAAAAGAAAAAAAATTGATGAAGACGTTTCAGAAAAGAGAAGAGCAACAAATAGCATAAAAGGGGATAGTGAAAAGGGGTACTGATAAAAAAAACTACAGGTAAAGAGTGGGCAATGAATATTCAAGGATGGTGAGGTTAGGAACGGTTAGGCTTAGATGAGCTGCCGTGTATAGGCCTACCCGGCTCTTGCAGACTCCTTATGTTACCATGTTATATACGGATGAGGCAAAAAATTTCGAAATGAAGGAAAATTGAGGGAGGAAAGTTATCGGAAGGAAAAAAAAAGAAAGATCAATTACGAGTATAGGTGGAAAACAAATAAAAAGGAGGAAGAAATGGAAGAATTACATAAGAAAACATAAACCTGAAAAGAATGTTCGTGAGATAGACAAAGAAAGAAAAAGAGTAAAGGGATAGAAGAGAAAAACGTGAGAAGGAGGAGGCCAGACAGAAAAGGGTGTGATAGCGAGGAGAGGGAAAAAGACTTCGCGATGCAATTCAGTTCAACACGGGGCCGGGAATCTATTTTGGGAGTCGTCGCGTCTAATCCTGAGTGTAATCCTTCTTAGTGTCAGGCGGAAGGTGGGTGGCGGCGCCTGCACAATGGTGAGACGACCGGCTGATACATTCCATTATTGTAGTTGTTTGTGAGCGTGTCTGGGTGGTGGGGGTGTTGGAGAGAGAGAGAGAGAGAGAGAGAGAGAGAGAGAGAGAGAGAGAGAGAGAGAGAGAGAGAGAGAGAGAGAGAGAGAGAGAGAGAGAGAGAGAGAGAGAAAATTAGATATAATTTATTTGCTCACATATTTAAGGTTAAAAAGGTAATTTTGTAGAGGATGAATATGGAATTTTAGGATAAAGTATAGGGGCATACAATCTCATAAGTAAGGTGCCTCTTCCTCCTCCTCCTCCTCCTCCTCCTCCTCCTCCTTTTTCTTTCCTCCTACTCCACCTCCTCCATTAACCAACAACACCAAGGTATAAATCACGGCACAAGTTTACTTCCATAATTACAAGCAACAACAGGTGTGGCAGATTGATAAAAAATTGCGCAACACGAAATTTGATTAAAAACTAAAGAGAGAATAATATATAACTTACGGATTTTCTTTTTTTCTACTTTGTTTTGACGTCGTGGCCAAATTTTCATGTTTTTTTTGTGTTTTTATGTGACGTGAAAACGAAACTAAATAATTCTTTCGTTTTATTATTTTTATTGCTATTCTCTCTCTCTCTCTCTCTCTCTCTCTTTCTGAAATGCATTATGCCTAGCTACTGAGTGTGTCCGCGCGACGATGAGGGAAAAAAATACTTGAAAGAGGAGCTCAGAGGAAGGATTCATTTATACATAGGAACCGAGAGCCTGCATGATGACAGGCTGAGTACGCGCATCATCACATTGTCAGCCCATGTAATGCACTGCCGGTCTTTACTTTTTTTATGATGAAGACTTGGATGCACCAGAAAGGAAGAGGAACCTAAAAAAAAAAAAAAAAAGAAACACGAAATGGCCAGGTATCTCATTCATTCACTTGCATACCTGAAAAAAGTGAAATCTAAGGTAAAAAGGAAAGTGAAGGACGAGTACACGTAGGAATAACGTCATCTGAGAGAGAGAGAGAGAGAGAGAGAGAGAGAGAGAGAGAGAGAGAGAGAGAGAGAGAGAGAGAGAGAGAGAGAGAGAGAGAGAGAGAGAGAGAGAGAGATGGTAAAGAGTGGAGTTGTTTTAGTGGAATTGAACATATCAGATGAAAACGGAGCAGGTATGACATGACGTGCATGTTAACGTTCACGGCGAGTGTTACGTTGGTTGTTACACGAAGGCAAAGAATTCCAATTTGAAGTAATGTTGGGGAGTGAATGGTTAGTTGGAGGAATAAAAGAAGAAATAAAATGACAGTTCTGGTATAACGAAATTGTTCCCATTAGTTTAGTTTGGATGACAACATTGATGATAAACATGATGATTCTAGTGGTGAAATAATATAAATGTGCACTAAGAACAAAGCAAGATGAATGAAGAGCGAAAAAATAGTAACAAAATAAGCAACAGTATGTAGATTCATAGCAAAATCATTGACAAACTGCAACAGAACACGAATGGAACCCTTTCCCTACACGTGACTACTGACAAACAAACAAATCAACAAATCAACAGATAAAGATGAATGTAATGTTTGAAATTCCCGTCATAGCTGTCCCCACAGAGAAAAGGGAAGATAGGTCAAACGGGGTGGAAGGAAAACGAAGAGAGAGGGAAGTGCGAAAGAAAAAAGAATGGAAAAGGGATGGGAGAGGAGGGGATGGACTAATGAGGGAAAAGGGAAGGAAAGGAGAAGGAATACAAAAAGTGAGACTGGAGTAGGGAATGATACTGTAGATTGGAGGGAAAAGAGGAAGGGATAAAAGTTGAATAATTAATCGGGAAAGGGAAAGAAGGAGAAATGAAGATGAAAGAAAGAGAAAGAAACTCAAGTGAATGGGAAGAAAAGGGAATAGGAGAGAGGGAAGATATGAATGAACTGAGGGATAAAGGGACTGGGAGGAGAGATACAAGGGAGGGGAAGGGAAGAGAATGAGGAGAGAATGGCTGTGAAGGAAGTGAACGGTAAAGAAATTAGAGGAGGGGTCGGACAAGAGAAAGGGGCAGGAAGGGAGAGGAAAAGGAGAGGAAGAGGAGGGGAGTAGTGGATGTTTTCTAAAATCTACAAAATGTTTGCTTGACTTGCACAAAGGAATGGACGAGGAATGTCTTCATCCGGAGCGTTCAGCGTCACAACGCTTACCGCTAAAAGAAAGATGGAATGCCTGTTTTTTGTTTTTTCGGGAGGACCAATTACTTTTCTCTTTCCATATCCTGAGCGGCGGACACACTGAACCGAAAAATGATACAATTGTTGGAACGTGTTCATTTTATTCCTTTTCCATCTTTTCCACGGACCTGGTTGATGCATTGGCCTAACATAAAAGATACTATAGTTCTAACAAGGGCTCTTTCATTCTTTTGTATATAAATGGACTGTTTTTCTCTGTGTCTCAAGTGGGCTTATTGAGATACACTGAATAAAGAGGACACCATCAGTTTATGTGATGATGTCAATATCAAACAATTTATTGTGAAAGGAAGATACTGCCAGCCAAGTTGAGATCACATCCATAGTGCCGCATTAATTTGCCAGATGCTCCTGCTGGATATGCCCCTGTTGATCAAGCCGTAGCACGTGTCAAAAGAAGTTGGTATCGACGCACCATGAATGTTACCAGACACCAATAGAACAATTCTCAAGACTCACTACAGAAAAGATAACACATCACCTGTTGCCGGCCCTTAGGCTTCTCCACGGCACCTCGCCATTCCAACGTAGAGATAAACTTTAATTTAAATACTGTGATTGTATTCAGGAATGTCTATTTTTAGAGATTTGTAGCTTTGGAGGTCAAGAAATACGATTTTGTATTTTTTTCAATATATTCTACAGTGGGGGACCTAATGGTTACTCTCTGTGTTAGCCAAATTGCTAAGCTAGTTCTACAGTTAACTCTTGCATAAGGGATTTAGACAGCACAGGGATGAAGGATTGAAGGTGCTGTTTAAGTCTTGCAGAAGGGATTTGGACAGCACAGGGATGAAGGATTGAAGATGCTGGTTAACTCTTGCAGAAGGGATTTGGACAACACAGGGATGAAGGATTGAAGATGTTGGTTAACTCTTGCAGAAGGGATTTGGACAGCACAGGGATGAAGGAATGAAGGTGCTGGTAAACTCTTGCATAAATTTGGACAGCACAGGGATGAAGGAATGTGAAGATGCTGGTTAACTCTGCATAAGGGATTTGGACAGCACAGGGAGGAAGGAATGAAGATGGGTTAACTCTTGCATAAAGGGTTTGGACATGACAGGGATGAAGAAGCTGGTTAACTCTTGCATAAAGGATTTGGACAGCACAGGGAGGAAGGAATGAAGATGCTGGTTAACTCTTGCATAAAGGGTTTGGACAGCACAGGGAGGAAGGAATGAAGATGCTGGTTAACTCTTGCATAAAGGGTTTGGACAGCACAGGGAGGAAGGAATGAAGATGCTGGTTAACTCTTGCATAAAGGGTTTGGACAGCACAGGGATGAAGAAGCTGGTTAACTCTTGCATAAGGGATTTGGACAGCACAGGGAGGAAGGAATGAAGATGCTGGTTAACTCTTGCATAAGGGATTTGGACAGCACAAGGATGAAGGAATGAAGATGCTGGTTAACTCTTGCATAAGGGATTTGGACAGCACAAGGATGAAGGAATGAAGATGCTGGTTAACTCTTGCATAAGGGATTTGGGCAGCACAGAGATGAAGGAATGAAGATGCTGGTTAACTCTTGCATAAAGGATTTGGACAGCACAGGGATGAAGGAATGAAGATGCTGGTTAACTCTTGCATACGGGATTTGGACAGCATAGGGATGAAGGAATGAAGATACTGGTTAACTCTTGCATAAGAGATTTGGACAGCACAGGGAGGAAGGAATGAAGATTCTGTTTAACTCTTGCATAAGGGATTTGGACAGCACAGGGATGAAGGAATGAAGATGCTGGTTAACTCTTGCATAAGGGATTTGGACAGCACAGGGAGGAAGGAATGAAGATGCTGGTTAACTCTTGCATAAAGGATTTGGACAGCACAGGGATGAAGAAGCTGGTTAACTCTTGCATAAGGGATTTGGACAGCACAGGGCCCAAGACCCACACCCACCTTGAGTCCCGTGCGTCGCCCTGGCTGAGGGTCCCTGGGGCTCCTGAAGTGGTGGTCACCCCGCTGGTCCAGGTAATGGGTGCGCGGGTCTCGGGCAAACCTGGGAAAGGAAGATCTGTTAGAGTTGTTTGTGGAAATAAGGGAAAATATAAACCAATGGAAGAAAGATGAAAGCAAAACACAAGTAAGTTTCTCTTCTCTGTTCCTCAGTGAGTTTTTGGCAAAGACCTGAAGAAACGTGTCTGTCTGGTGTGCTCCTTGGTGTGGAGGACAACTCTGTGGAAGGAGGACAAGAAATGTGTGTGTCTGGTGTGCTCCTTGGTGTGGAGGACAACTCTGTGGAAGGAGGACAAGAAATGTGTGTGTCTGGTGTGCTCCTTGGTGTGGAGGACAACTCTGTGGAAGAAGGACAAGAAACGTGTGTGTCTGGTGTGCTCCTTGGTGTGGAGGACAACTCTGTGGAAGGAGGACAAGAAATGTGTGTGTCTGGTGTGCTCCTTGCTGCGGAGGACAACTCTGTGGAAGGAGGATCAAAAATAAGTGTTTCAATTCAATTAAATTTAATGTTATTGAACTGTATCCACTGATGAATTATCTTCACAATACCTTGGAATTGCACAAAACATTTATTTCAATAGTTAAATCCTAGTGTGTGTACTCACCCGGCCACTGGCCACCAATACAAGGCTTGACAAACACCACTGGAGTGTTCCTGGTGTGCACGCCTTGCCCAGCTACATATTCTGCCTTCCTTTCCCTCGGGGCAGCAAACCGAACAAGCTCCGTCCATCACAGCTCCCAGGCCGGCAGTCTGCACCAGTGGTCTCTGCTGGGCCGGGTTTCTTGTGGAGCGCAGGGAGACGTGACAAACCTTCACACAGCGTCTCCTTGATAATCCTGGTGATGGTCTGTTGTGGCGGCCCCAGTCACCGCTGCTGCACTGTGCTGGGGCAAGGTGACAGAGTTGTCACCACTCTGGCTCGGGGCAGACGGCACTGTTCACTGTGGTGCTGCTTGTTGGCTGCTGCACTGTGCCAGGGCAAGGTGACAGAGTTGTTACCACTCTGGCTCGGGGCAGACGGCACTGTTCACTGTGGTGCAGCTTGTTGGTGCATCTCTCAGCAGTCAGCCACAACATGGTGCCAGTCCTCTCCAGGTGGTGTTGATGACTGGTTCCCCGTCACTGAGGTCCCACACAGCAGCACAACACGGCACCTCAGAAGTGGGTCTTCATGTGCCGGGCAATGTCCCCCTTCATCTTGAAGTGCTTCCCACACACGTCACACTTGAACTCTCTCAGGCCAGAGTGTCTGAAGGAGTGACGCTCCAGGGTTTGCTTCTCTCTGAACCTTTCTCCACATTCCAGACACTCATGAGGCCTTTCACCAGTGTGTGTGTAAGTGTGTACCTCGAGATGGCTCTTCCTGATGAATGTGTCACCACAAACCTCACACTCATGAGGCCTTTCACCAGTGTGTGTGTAAGTGTGTACCTCGAGATGGCTCTTCCTGATGAATGTGTCACCACAAACCTCACACTCATGAGGCCTTTCACCAGTGTGTGTGTAAGTGTGTACCTCGAGATGGCTCTTCCTGATGAATGTGTCACCACAAACCTCACACTCATGAGGCCTTTTGCCAGTGTGTGTAAGGGTGTGTGTGTGTTGAGGTGACCCTTCCTACTGAACCTTTTGCCACACTCTTGGCATTCATGAGGTCTTTCACCAGTGTGTGTAAGGGTGTGTCTGTTGAGGTCACTCTGGTATCTGAACCTTTTGCCACAGTCTTGGCATTCAAGGGCTCCTTCAGCAGAGTGTGTGGGTGTATTTGCTGAGGTCATCCTTCCCAGGGAGTCTTTCCCCACACGCTGGCCACTCATGGTTTCCCTCACCAGTGTGTGCAAGGCTGTGTCTGCTGAACTTGCTCCCAGTCTCAAATCTTGTCACACTCAAACTTTCCCTTTCCTTTGTGGCCGAAGGTGCCAGCAGCAAGGTGGTGGTGGTGGTGGTGATATAGTTGCTGTTGTTGTTGTCAGTGGTGGTGGTGGTGGTGGTGATATAGTTGCTGTTGTTGTTGTCAGTGGTGGTGGTGGTGGTGGTGATATAGTTGCTGTTGTTGGTGGTGGTTATGCTGTTGTTGTTGTTGCCGTTGTTGTTGTTGGTGGTGGTTGTGTTCTTCTGGTCCTCACAGCAGTGACAGTGTTCCTGCTGGTCCCGCCACTCAGGCTGCTGCCCGGCCTTGCAGCCTCCGCTGCCCACCACTGGGGTGGGTGAGGTCAGGAACCTCAGGGAAGCTGCAGCGGGCGGCAAGGTTCCCCCGACGCCACACTCAGGGACCAAGCGGCAGGCGAGGCGAGGGATACACCAAGGGGTCCTGAGGTCAGCGGCAGCGTGGACGCAGCGAGCGCTGAGCACAGCGTCCACCTCAGACCCTCACTTGAGCAGCTGTCTCCTGGCGCTGTACTCCTCCCAGCATGGCCAACACCACATCCTGGGGTGCAGGAGATGGGCCGTTAATGCCACGCCCTCTTCTGTCTAAGTGCCATCAGGTGCTCCAGTACTCTGCCCACTCCTGAGTGAAAAATGGAAAGGATTTAGTGACAGAACAGTTTTGACGTTTCCTGCTGTTGGTCCCCAGGGAGGCAGCGAGGCGGCCTGCCCTCGCTGCCCCTCACTGGTGGCTCTGGTTGTTGACGGCAGAGGAGGAGGAGGAGGAGGAGGAAGGGGGACAATTAGAGGAAGAGGCTGGTGATGATGGAGTGACATGCCAGACAGCCAAGCAGGAAAACAAGCAGGAACACTGCAGTGGCAGTTTTGTCTTAATGTTTGGATTACATTCACATAGTAAACCTGCCCCCCAATGCTCGTGGGGCAGGGGCACACGGACCCCGCCGCTGATCTCTAATACAACTGGATTGGTTAACTCTGCAAACCTTGAGGCCCTCAGCCGCCATCCTTGAATTCCCCGAGGCCGAGGTGTTGATATAACAATTCCAGCACCAACGCTTGCTGAGTGGCAGCAGGACGCGCTGAAGCACTTCATTATGAACTTATTGAATGTTTCAGCCCCCAACTACTGCATCCACTACCTGTGTGAGAAAACACTCCACACCCGCCTCCAACCCTGAAGCCCCCAACAACTGCATCCCCTACCTGTGTGAAAACACTCCACCTGCCTCCACCCCTGCAGCCCCCAACTACTGCCTCCCCTTCCTGTGTGAGAAAACACTCCACACCCGCCTCCACCCCTGCAGCCCCCAACTACTGCCTCCCCTACCTGTGTGAGAAAACACTCCACACCTGCCTCCACCCCTGCAGCCCCCAACTACTGCCTCCCCTACCTGTGTGAGAAAACACTCCACACCTGCCTCCACCCCTGCAGCCCCCAACTACTGCCTCCCCTTCCTGTGTGAGAAAACACTCCACACCTGCCTCCACCCCTGCAGCCCCCAACCACTGCCTCCCCTACCTGTGTGAGAAAACACTCCACACCTGCCTCCACCCCTGCAGCCCCCAACTACTGCCTCCCCTACCTGTGTGAGAAAACACTCCACACCTGCCTCCACCCCTGCAGCCCTTAACTACTGCCTCCCCTACCTGTGTGAGAAAACACTCCACACCTGCCTCCACCCCTGCAGCCCCCAACTACTGCCTCCCCTACCTGTGTGAGAAAACACTCCACACCCGCCTCCACCCCTGCAGCCCCCAACTACTGCCTCCCCTACCTGTGTGAGAAAACACTCACACCTGCCTCCACCCCTGCAGCCCCAACTACTGCCTCCACTACCTGTGTGAGAAAACACTCCACACCCGCCTCCACCCCTGCAGCCCCCAACTACTGCCTCCCCTTCCTGTGTGAGAAAACACTCCACGCCGGCCTCCACCCCTGCAGCCCCCAACTACAGCCTCCCTTCCTGTGTGAGAAAACACTCCACACCTGCCTCCACCCCTGCAGCCCCAAGTACTGCCTCCCCTTCCTGTGTGAGAAAACACTCCACACCTGCCTCCACCCCTGCAGCCCCCAACTACTGCCTCCCCTACCTGTGTGAGAAAACACTCCACACCTGCCTCCACCCCTGCAGCCCCCAACTACTGCCTCCCCTTCCTGTGTGAGAAAACACTCCACACCCGCCTCCACCCCTGCAGCCCCCAACTACTGCCTCCCCTACCTGTGTGAGAAAACACTCCACACCTGCCTCCACCCCTGCAGCCCCCAACTACTGCCTCCCTACCTGTGTGAGAAAACACCCACGCCCGCCTCCACCCCTGCAGCCCCAACTACTGCCTCCCTACCTGTGTGAGAAAACACTCCACGCCTGCCTCCACCCCTGCAGCCCCAACTAATGCCTCCCCTACCTGTGTGAGAAAACATTCCACTCCCACCTCCACCCCTGCAGCCCCCAACTACTGCCTCCTTCCTGTGTGAGAAAACATTCCACACCTCCACCCCTGCAGCCCCCAACTACTGCCTCCCTACCTGTGTGAGAAAACACTCCACGCCCGCCTCCACCCCTGCAGCCCCAACTACTGCCTCCCTACCTGTGTGAGAAAACACTCCACGCCCGCCTCCACCCCTGCAGCCCCCAACTACTGCCTCCCCTACCTGTGTGAGAAAACACTCCACCCCCGCCACCACCCCACCCGCCCCCAACTACTGCCTCCCCTACCTGTGTGAGAAAACACTCCACGCCCGCCTCCACCCCTGCAGCCCCCAACTACTGCCTCCCCTTCCTGTGTGAGAAAACACTCCACACCCGCCTCCACCCCTGCAGCCCCCAACTACTGCCTCCCTACCTGTGTGAGAAAACACCCACACCTGCCTCCACCCCTGCAGCCCCAACTACTGCCTCCCTTCCTGTGTGAGAAAACACTCCACACCCACCTCCACCCCTGCAGCCCCCAACTACTGCCTCCCCTTCCTGTGTGAGAAAACACTCCACGCCCGCCTCCACCCCTGCAGCCCCAACTACTGCCTCCCCTACCTGTGTGAGAAAACTCCCACACCCACCTCCACCCCTGCAGCCCCAACTACTGCCTCCCTTCCTGTGTGAGAAAACACCCACACCCGCCTCCACCCCTGCAGCCCCCAACTACTGCCTCCCCTTCCTGTGTGAGAAAACACCCACACCCGCCTCCACCCCTGCAGCCCCCAACTACTGCCTCCCTTCCTGTGTGAGAAAACACCCACACCTGCCTCCACCCCTGCAGCCCCAACTACTGCCTCCCCTACCTGTGTGAGAAAACACTCCACACCAGCCTCCACCCCTGCAGCCCCCAACTACTGCCTCCCTTCCTGTGTGAGAAAACACCCACGCCCGCCTCCACCCCTGCAGCCCCAACTACTGCCTCCCTACCTGTGTGAGAAAACACTCCACCCGCCTCCACCCCTGCAGCCCCAACTACTACCTCCCTTCCTGTGTGAGAAAATACTCCACACCCGCCTCCACCCCTGCAGCCCCAACTACTGCCTCCCACCTGTGTGAGAAAACACTCCACACCTGCCTCCACCCCTGCAGCCCCAACTACTGCCTCCCCTACCTGTGTGAGAAAACACTCCACACCTGCCTCCACCCCTGCAGCCCCAACTACTGCCTCCCCTTCCTGTGTGAGAAAACACTCCACGCCCGCCTCCACCCCTGCAGCCCCCAACTACTGCCTCCCCTACCTGTGTGAGAAAACACTCCACACCCGCCTCCACCCCTGCAGCCCCCAACAACAGCCACCCCAACCCGTGTGTGAAAACACTCCACACCCGCCTCCACCCCTGCAGCCCCCAACTACTGCCTCCCCTACCTGTGTGAGAAAACACTCCACACCCGCCTCCACCCCTGCAGCCCCCAACTACTGCCTCCCCTACCTGTGTGAGAAAACACTCCACACCCGCCTCCACCCCTGCAGCCCCCAACTACTGCCTCCCCTTCCTGTGTGAGAAAACACTCCACGCCCGCCTCCACCCCTGCAACATTTTCCCGCAACACTGCGCCGGCAATTATACCCAAACTTGCAGTCTGACATTCACTGGAGATAATATAACATGGAAACACTGAGATGAATTGAGTTGACATGAATATACCCTCCTGAGTGCAAGCCCCCTCTCAACTATACCTGACCTGACCTGACCTGGCTTGTGCCCCGCTGCCAGAATGCAATAAATGGAAGCACATCCCTTGACACATCCTCCCGGACACTATGCCGGGAAATCACTGCCTCACACACGAGTGGTTCAGACGGCAAGCAACTCGGCCGTGTCTCGAGTGCCCAAAGTCCTTAATTTGCAGCGAGGGTAAACACTTCCCTGCTGCAGTTTCCTGTTTCCAGAGTTTTCTTCCACTTGATAGTTTTTTCAAGTTAAGGAGAGTGTTTTGAGGCGTTGTGCGTGTGAGTAATAACCGTAACATGGCCGTGACAATGGGGTCAAGACTGCCATTATTCACGCGCCAATATCTCATTTCCTACTTCATCTGCTGTCATACATATTTTCTCCTTAACTTTAAACCTCCCGGAAAACCACAGGAAAGAGTGAAGAGAAAGAAAAAGCAAGTGTGAAAAGAACCGTGAAATGTGTGTGTGATCCCGTGCAGCAGCAGGCGGCGTGACCCTCTGCCGCCAGTGACAACACCGGCACAGCGTGAAGCCTGCCACACGTATTACCGGAAAACACTAAACCTGACCTGACCTAACCAAACTAAATAAAACCTGACCTGACCTAACCAAACTAAATAAAACCTGACCTGACCTAACCAAACTAAATCTAACCTGACCTGACCTGACCAAACTAAATAAAACCTGACCTGACCTGACCAAACTAAATAAAACCTGACCTGACCTAACCAAACTAAATAAAACCTGACCTGACCTAACCAAACTAAATAAAACCTGACCTGACCTAACCAAACTAAATCAAACCTGACCTAACCAAACTAAATCAAACCTGACCTAACCAAACTAAATCTAACCTGACCTGACCTAACCAAACTAAATCTAACCTGACCTGACCTGACCAAACTAATCTCACCTGACCTGACCAAACTAATCTAACCTGACCTGACCTAACCAAACTAAATCAAACCTGACCTAACCAAACTAAATAAAACCTGACCTGACCTAACCAAACTAAATCTAACCTGACCTGACCAAACTAATCTCACCTGACCTGACCTGACCAAACTAATCTAACCTGACCTGACCAAACTAAATCTAGCGTAACCTGACCTAAATAAACTAAATCTAAGCTGATCTGACCTGACCAAACTAATCTAACCTGACCTGACCAAAGCAAATCTAGCGTAACCTGACCTAAATAAACTAAATCTAATCTAACCTGACCTGACCAAAGCAAATCTAGTGTAACCTGACCTAAATAAACTAAATCTAAGCTGATCTGACCTGACCAAAGCAAATCTAGTGTAACCTGACCTAAATAAACTAAATCTAAGCTGATCTGACCTGACCAAAGCAAATCTAGTGTAACCTGACCTAAATAAACTAAATCTAAGCTGATCTGACCTGACCAAAGCAAATCTAGTGTAACCTGACCTAAATAAACTAAATCTAGCCTAGCTTGACGATATCTGATCTAACCAATCTAAATCTAACCTACTCTGACCTAACCAAATGAAATCCAGCATATAAACTAACTATATCCAGCATAACCTGACCTGGCCAAATGAACTCTAGCCTGACCTAACCAAATGAAATCCAGGATAACCTGACCTCACCAAATGAAATCCAGCATAACCTGACCTCACCAAATGAAATCCAGGATAACCTGACCTCACCAAATGAAATCCAGCATAACCTGACCTCACCAAATGAAATCCAGGATAACCTGACCTCACCAAATCAAATCCAGCATTACCTGACCTCACCAAATCAAATCCAGCATTACCTGACCTCACCAAATGAAATCCAGCCTAACCTGACCTCACCAAATGAAATCCAACCTAACCTGACCTCACCAAATCAAATCCAGCATAACCTGACCTCACCAAATGAAATCCAGGATAACCTGACCTAACCAAATGAAATCCAGGATAACCTGACCTCACCAAATGAAATCCAGGATAACCTGACCTCACCAAATGAAATCCAGCATAACCTGACCTCACCAAATGAAATCCAGCCTAACCTGACCTCACCAAATGAAATCCAGCCTAACCTGACCTAACCTGACACCATTCAGGCCAGAGCGGCCTGCACATGACACGGTGGCCGTAGAGTCGAGGGCCAAGATCAACGTGGTCTTACTGTGGCTATTATAATTATTCGTCTCCACAACAAACGATGGATCAAAACGCTCAAACAAACCAAAAAACAATAAAATCAAAGAAAAAAACACCAAATGGCAAGCGGCAATAAAGGACGCAAATACTGCACAAAGGCGTCCTTCGTAGTGGGCCGGGTGTTATTCTGGAATTTTACTGATTAGTTTGGGTTAGTTTTGTTATGTTTAATTTTTTACAATATTCTGCCAATAATCTACTGCTAGGGAGGAGGGAACAGCTGGTAATGGTGTGTCCCTAATAACTGGAAGTGACTGCTGATGTGAGTCTTGACCCCTAAAGGACAGGCTACTGCTAGGGAGGAGGGAACAGCTGGTAATGGTGTGTCCCTAATAACTGGAAGTGACTGCTGATGTGAGTCTTAACTCCCATGCAAGTGAAGTAGAGAGGCTTGGGTGTACTTCTGGAGCAATACCCAAATGATGCCTCAGAACACTCACCGGAATGAAAAATCTATCAAATAAATGAAAGAAAAAACACCCAAAACAGGCAGCGGCAGGAAGGCACAAAAACAGCACAAAGGTGTCCTTCACAATGACACGGGTGGAGGTATACAGCAGGGAGACGGTGTACGGTACTTCTGGAATTTACCACATATAGTTAGGTCAGGTCAGGTTGGGTTAGATTTACTTTGGTTAGTTTTGTCAGGCTTAATTTTTGAGGATAAATACAAAGTACAGGGCCCGCCTTGGGCAAGAAGGTTGGTAAAAAATTAAGTAAAGGAAATAATAGTAAAGACATACGAGCAATGACGTGTTGGTATACAAATGCTGATGTCTTGAGCACCAAGTTAATCGAGTTAAGATTTAGATTAAGGCATTGTATAAGCAAGCCACTTCTGTTATTTATATGTGAGGTTAATCCAAAAAATTTGAGATATCCCTTGACAGCTGAAGAAATGTCAATATCTGGATATAAGTTATATTTAAAGAGAGAGAATAGAGGAATAGCAATATATGTACATGAGAGTATATCAGCATGGCAAGTGGAGATGAACACAGAATTTGAAGAGGCTTTATGGATACGCATGAGAGTTAACAAGAACGAGGAAGCACTGATGGGGTGTTTATACAGAAGCCCACACAGCAGTAAGGAAAATAACGATAAACTCAGACAGTTATTGGTGGAAGTGAATTCTGGTAGGGATACACACGTTTTTATGGTTGGTGATTTCAACTATCCCAAAATTGATTGGGAAAATTGGACTACAGAGGGAGGGAGCACAGAAACAGAGGAATATAAATTTATAGAAGCAGTGAGGAACTCTTACATGTACCAACATGTATCACAGGCCACCAGAGGAAGAGGCATGGTTTCAACAAGTTTACTTGACTTAATTATGACCAGAGAGGAAGGTATAATATCAAATATTGAATATGAGTCCCCCCTTGGTAAAAGTGATCACTGTGTACTTATAATAGACCTTAAATTTTTTAAGTGTACCCCAGCGCTCATATGAGAAGTTTTATTATGATAAAGGGGACTATGAAGCTATGCGTACATTTTTAGGGAGTATCGAATGGGAAGAAGGATTCAAACACTGCAAAGATAATGTAGAGGAACAGTTGAAGATGATCACAGAAAATTTTCAGTTAGCAAAACAAAATTTATCCCAAGTAAGATCATTGATACTGCAGGACAACGACAATATAATACACCACTTGACATGAAGACACGACAAGCAGTGAGGAAGAAACATAGAACATGGCAAAGGTATATTGAGACCATGGATCAACAGAAATATAAAGAATATGCCAGGGCAAGAAATAAGGCAAAGTCTATGACGAGGAAACTGCAGAGGGCAGCGGAAAGGGAAATTTCATTAACTGTAAGGGAGAACCCAAAAAACGTTTGGAAATATGTGAAAAGTAAAGTGAAGGTAAAGAGGGTGTAGCTGATCTATACATATCAGAGTCAGGGGACAGAGAAGAATTGACAAAACAGATGGTGAGAAAGCACAGGTACTAGCTGATTTCTTTAGTAGTGTATTTATAGAGGAGCTTGATTCAGTTCCACCACCCATCGCAACCAGAAATTATGGAAGTAGACTTGAGATGGTTGAGATAACTGCTCATGAAATTAAGGAGAAACTGAAAAATCTCAAAGTGGATAAATCTCCTGAACCAGATGAAATACAACCGAGGATATTAAAGGAACTTAGTTCTGAGCTTGCAGAGCCCTGAAAAGCTTATATAATACATCACTTCGAACGGAAAGGTACCAGAAATATGGAGACAGGCTACAATATCGGCTATATTTAAGAAAGGCTGTAAGAAAACGCCAAGCAACTATAGACCGGTAAGCTTAACATGTATATTATCTAAAGTAATGGAGTCTATAGTGAGAGATAAAATGGTTCATCATATGTCAGCAAACAATTTGTTTAGCCAGAGTCAGTTTGGCTTTATCAGTGGGAGGTCAATTACACTACAGTTATTAAAGGTAATGGATACATGGACTGAAATACTGGAAGGTGGAGGAGAACTTGATGTAGTGTATCTAGATATAAAAAAGGCATTTGACACTGTCCCACAACAGATTGATGATGAAGTTAAAAGCCTATGGAATGGGAGATCAACTTGTATACTGGATTAAAGCCTTACTAAACAGAAGAAAACAGAAAGTGGTTGTTAGAGGTTCCTCGTCAGAGTGGAAGGATGTTGTCAGTGGAGTGCCTCAGGGAAGTGTTATTGGACCATTACTGTTTGTGATATATATTAATGACTTGCCAGATAATATTGAGTCATCGGTATACATGTTTGCTGACGACACTAAATGTTTTAAGGAAATTGGAAGTTCTGGGGACCAAGGATCACTCCAGAGGGATTTGGACAGGCTACAAAGTTGGTCAGTGGATTGGTTATTGGAGTTCCATCCAGCGAAGTGCAAGGTTATGACAGTGACAAGGCAAAGGAATCAACAAGTGGAAAGAGAATATTTTATGCAGAAGGAAGACCAACCTGTAAGTCTTGAACGAGTGGATAGTAAAAAGGATCTCGGAATAATAGTAGACCAGCATCTTACATTTGAACAACATATTAATGACAAAATAAATAAAGCCAATAGAACAATGCGACTCATCAGAAGGTCATTTGTGGATTTAAATAAAGAAAATTTTATTAGATTGTATAAAGTACTGGTGAGACCACAGCTGGAATTTGGAAATGTGATATGGAGTCCGAGTAGAAAGAAGGACATCACTTCCTGGAGAAAATGTGCAAAGGCGATCAACGAGAATGGTAAATGGACTTAGACACCTATCGTACCAAGAAAGGTTAAAGGAACTTAGTTTGCCAACATTGGTGTATAGGAGGTTAAGGGGTGAAATGATAGAGACCTATAAGATTGCAAGGGGGAAATATGACACCAGAGTGGCTCCAGTGCTTGACTATAATGTACGTGAAGAATTAGTGACAAGAGGACACCAATACAAATTGAATAAAAAGAGGTGCAACACAAGGATCCGTCAAAACAGTTACATGAATAGGATAGTAAATGTATGGAATAGTCTTCCCTCCTCTGTAGTAGAGGCCCCAAGTATTTATACATTTGAAAAGAGACTTGACCGCCACTGGCAGCATCAAGAAGTGTTTTTAACTATGAAGCAAAGTTGTCTGTTTCGCCACAGATGTCCATACCATAGTTTTTTTTGAGCTGTTACTGAAGATCTGGATATAGAGGCCCTTGGGCCTGCGTCCAGCACTCACCTAAGTATACCTAAGTATGTGATAGGCCTCACACTGTAGTGACACGACTAGCCTGATGGGTGAGCCTCCCATAACCCACTTAGCCAGGGGGGCACCTCTTTGGCCCACTGGTAAAAGAGTGGCTCTCCCGTTACGGGCAGGGCGGGCAGGTGCACGTCAGGCATTGAAAAGTCAACCTTTCAGTGGTTTCTGGAAAATAAAACTTTCTCCATAATAAACAGCATCATATTTTGCACTGAAATAAAGCGTGTCTCAAAATTAGTACCACCTAGGCTCCTGTCCTTCCCTCAACAACCCCCGAGCAGCCACCTGAGACCCCAAAAGCTGGAAATGTGTAAGCTTGGGTGTGATTCTGAAATAATATCAAGCTGTCACCTCAGCCATAAAAAGCCTGAA
Organism: Eriocheir sinensis; assembly: GCF_024679095.1. Lineage (NCBI taxonomy): Eukaryota > Metazoa > Arthropoda > Malacostraca > Decapoda > Varunidae > Eriocheir > Eriocheir sinensis. The sequence continues at coordinate 1,953,236 of NC_066577.1, forward strand.
ACAGGTAAACTTGACATGGGGCAGCTTGGGTGATTCTGAAATAATACCAAGCTGTCACCTCAGCCATAAAAAGCCTGAAACAGGTAAACTTGACATGGGGCAGCTTGGGTGTGATTCTGAAATAATACCAAGCTGTCACCTCAGCCATAAAAAGCCTGAAACAGGTAAACTTGACATGGGGCAGCTTGGGTGTGATTCTGAAATATTGCTGACCCATCACCTGAACCGGTAAAATTCTAGTGTTTGCCCATACTCCCCCCTCCACCCAATACAAGACTGGGGACCTGGTGGAATGCGGGTTTCGGGTTGGGGACACGAAATCAGTCGCATTCGCGTATTTTTTTAGTGGGGGGGGGGGGAAAAAAACTCCCTAGATCCAGGGAAATTTCTTAAATTTAGGGAATTTCTCCTCCACCACTAAAATAAGCGTTTGCGACGAATTTAGTGTTTCCCATACGAAAACCACGCACTCAGTGGATCCCCAAGCTTGTTTTGGGAGAGAAGCGTAGTGAACCCACCAAACGATGCTCACCTCACCATCTGGCGTGGCACCGGCGGCCATCTGTGCTCACATAAACGCCTCCACCACACTCATGCCCTCTCTCTCTAGCAGGCTGTCACCTCATCGCAAGGCTTCTGTCCGCCAAGTAGAGTCCGTGGCACCAAACACAGCGTATCTTCATTGTTTATCACCGACACAAGTAAAACCGCCGGCTAGCCGTGATCCATCCAACACCTTGCCTTTAACAATACTGTGGCTTGTGCAGGAAGTGTAAGCTCTCGAACCTCTTGCCCGAGCTGTTCCAACACGTGGATCCTTACTGACCGGATTCTGAGTCTGCTTCACGGGCTTGTATTCCCAGTATACAAGGTGATTGTGGATACTGACTCCACGCCTCCAGAATACGATAATACGCCTCCAGATATCATGGTAAAAAACAAAGTACTTACAAGTAAAGAAGGCCGAATTAATACCCTTCCCGCAACGATCTTGGGGGAGCTGCGTGAACTCGGGGTATTTGGGTGGGGGAGCATATTTAAACTACTCCAACCAAACTTTACGACCTGGGGCCGTATACACAAACGTTCTTAGCATCGCTAAGTACACTTAACGGCGCTTAACTTAGCGCTGGAGCTGGAGCACTTAGCGGGCGGAAAATTTAAGGCGGGGAAGGGGCTCCCATAGCACCGTTAAAAATGCATAAGTATTGCAAAATGGCGGATTACAGCTTACCTATGAATGCTTACCTATGAGTGGATAGTGGGGGAATAACAAGTGACTTCTTTTGGTGTTCCTCTAAGACCTGTTAGCCTCATGCCCCTGATCCAAATGCCTGTCATACCGCGATTTGAAACTGGCTATTGAAGGGGCAGATACCACATTATCCGAGAGCTTATTCCACGGGTCTATAACTCTAATGGCAGACCAGTTTCCCTTCATTGTGGTTCGCCAATGGTCTGGTTTACTCAGCTTGTAGGAGTGGCCCAGCAGTCGGTGGAGCTTGTATGTCTGGATCATGTCACCCCTCACCCTTCTCTCTTGTAGCGTCTGGAGGCCAAGGTGCTTACAGCGCTCTTCGTATGGCAGCTGGGCAATGCCTGGTACTAGCTCTGTTGCCCTTCTCTGCACCCTCTCCAAGGCCTGGATGTCCTTTGCCAGGTATGGGGACCACGCTTGGGCCCCGTAGTCCAAGATGGGCCGGACTAGAGAGAGATATAGCGGCAGCAAGATGGTCTTATCCAGCACACTGAAGTTGCGTTTGATGATGCCCAGTCTGCTGTTCGCTTTAGCAGCCACCATTGCCACGTGACTGGATGATTTGAGGCTATTGGCCACTATAATGCCAAGGTCCTTTTCCCGGTCCGACTGTTATAGTAGGATATCAATGTATTATTATTATTTAATATCACCACGAATTAGGCATACAATTGTCAATGGAAAAACCCCACGACAGATAGATCACGCCACCTTAAAGGAATGTCGTCCGTCAGTGTTTACCGTCTCAGTTTTGTATACTTAGCACTCCGATGGTGCGTGGAGGTCACCTTGACATACGTGACCAATGGCGCAAATCACCAATAGTCAATAGTTGTCATGAGTCACCAGCACGCTTAATTACGCGGGGAGAATTTGTCTCGCTCAGCCAAGTGGCATCCTGAAAAAAATCTTATTTACCATACATATTAATTTTCAATACCAATATTCTTACTAATATAAACACAATGTTATTTGTCTATAATAATTTATGATGTCAACTCAAGTACATAATGTAAATATCTTTTAGAGGCGAAACAGTGATCGAAGGGTGTTGCAGCTACATCATTTTCACGAGTGAACCAAAGCGAATATTACAAAAAAAATAATTTGTATCGCCTTTCTAGAGATTATTCTTCGCACAGTAAGTATGGAACACATAACCGTTACGTGTTTTTTGCGAAAAAAACGAAAATGTGTGGCCGAAGCCGAAATGATCTGCTCAGTTGACGCCGAAATCGAAATTGACGAACCCTCCTGCCAGAACCAAAACAAACATCCCGCGCGCTTATTTACTTGTTGCTGCTACTGTCCTCGAACATGACAGTCTACATATGTGCTGTTGACTGCAAATCCTCTTCGCAGAAGAAGGATCCTGAGGTGAAGGGCTGGGCCTGTTTTCCAAAGAAAAAAGAGGCTGCCCGAAGACGTTTGTGGGTGACCAGATGTAAGAGGGGACCTACATGGAAAGCCACCCGACACCATGCACTGTGCTCAAATCACTTTATAGACTGGAACAACGGGCCGTCACCATCGCATCCTGATCCAGAGTTGTTCGGCTACAATCAATGGAGGCCGAAAAACAACGCTGGTGCCATCAGTGGGCTTGGAGCACGAACACCAGCGGCTGACAGAGGCGATCAAGAACCACTAACCCAGTCACTGCCCTCTTCACACTCTGCCCCTGCCTTGCCAGTCAACATTGACTTCATAAAGGAAACTGACGAAGAAGTACAAACTGATGTCCATATTGAAGTCGAGACATGGGCTCACAATGCATCAGTTCAAGGTATGTTACTATACCATGCAGTTTTAGTGTTGATTTGAACATCTTTTATGGTAAATTTATGGCACAAATTTACAAGTGGGTTGCTTTACATCAGATTAGGTTTATTATCCCTTTTAGAAGGTCTAGAATGTAGAAATCGTGTAAGAAATAACTTATTACGTGAGTTTTGTCTAGGGAAATTGTGTTATTCTATAAATCGGTGCCATGTAGCCGACTTGAAAACATTCACCACTTGTACCTACACTGATGAATGAAGTAATTGCCTGCATTTCTTTACCTAAGCATAGCAAACTTACTAGAGTAATGGAAAAAAACTTAAGCATTGCCAAGGAAGCCAAATTAGTGTTAATTTACTTTAAAACAGCTCATTCACTTTAGAATTTCAGGTTAATCATTACTGTTTCAACTTGTAAAAGTTTATTACTATTTTATAAGTTGGAAACATGTGTAGCTGACAGGATTGTAGAAGTTGAAAGTATTAATTACTCTAAGATATTTCCTTCTATAAAATGACATTCACAAATCATTCCTGAAACATGTAAGAATTACTCTAGTCGAGGGGGGCAGAGGCCGTAAGTTAAGGGTTTTAGTTTAATTGCTCTGCTGCTGAGCTAGCAGCAGGCTGTGTGCTCCTATATGTGACATTGTGTAGAAATGTCTTTTGAATGATACATATATCTGAACTTTATATTTTATTTTCCCACAGTTGATGCTGAACAGTTTCTCCAGATAGAGGTAGTGCTGAACCACAGGATCACACCTATTCAGCATCAGCCATTGCTACTACTTCAGCAGCTGAGCCCAAGGATGTTGGAGTACAAGTTGAAAGGGTTAGTTATATATACATATAAACAAGTAAAACGCCTCAGAAGGCGATGTACGAGCTAAGCTGAACACACACACACACACACACACACACACACACACACACACACACACACAATACATACAGAGAGAGAGAGAGAGAGAGAGAGAGAGAGAGAGAGAGAGAGAGAGAGAGAGAGAGAGAGAGAGAGAGAGAGAGAGAGAGAGACAGCCAGCCAGCGCGTTTTATCTTGTCATAGCGGCTTGCCCCGCCGTGTATAAAATCTTATATTTTTTCAAAGGCCTATATCTCAAAATTTTGAGTGAACGGAAAGGCGACGCTATACACCATTAGATAGATAATTTCATTGCGCTTCTTTTGGTATGTGTCCACTTTCGCTGAGGCAAAAGGAAGTTGGAGTAAATTAAGGAAAACTGTTGAAAGTTATATATATATATATATATATATATATATATATATATATATATATATATATATATATATATATATATATATATTATATAATCTTTTTTATGCTTTTCAGGAGGCAGATCTAACAGAAGCACCTACTGATCAGAGAGCCCGGACCAGAGGAAGGATTCTTGCTAGTGACAAGAGTGTTCAGCGCTATACAGGTCTTCCTAACAAAAGTGTTTTGATTTCTATTTATCAGACCATTAAAAAGAGAGTAAAAACAATTAATTACTGGAAAGGGCCAAAAAGCATAAAGGAAAATTTAAAGAAAGGGGCACGTGGCCGTAAGAAAATACTAGATACTTTTGATGAGTATTTAATTACACTTGTGTACATCCGTCAAGGTTTTCCGGCTGGTTTTAGGCGACTTATTTGCAGTCTCACAAGCTTCAGTTTCATGCATCACTAATACCTGGATAAATGTATTGTATGAGGTACTGCAACCGTGGCTATTGTGGCCTTCAGCTCAGCAAGTTAGGGACAACCTTCCTGATTGGTATCCAGTAAAGTATGCAGATACAAGGGTAATTTTGGATTGCACAGAGATTTATATCAACAAACCAGCAAACTGCTCTGCTCAAGCAATGACATACTCCATGTATAAGCATCACAACACTGTTAAAGTTCTGTTGGCATAACACCAACAGGAATTATTACATTTGTGTCAACTCCATATGGTGGTAACACATCTGATAGGCACATTGCAGAGGTTGAACTGATAGACAAAATTGAACCAGGAGATGCTGTCATGGTGGATAGAGGGTTCAATATTGGAGACCTACTGCTGCAACGTGGTGCAAACTGCACATGCCACCCTTAACTCGCAAGAAAGAGGATGGTTCAGGAAGGGCACTAAATGCACAAGAAAGAATCAGAACAAGGAGGTTGCTTCATTGAGGGTGCATGTTGAACGTGCTATTGAAAGAATGAAGAATTTCAAAATTTTATCAGGACAGCTCGATAATAAGCTTTGGCCCTTTTGCATCAAATTTCAGTAATAGTTGCTGTTTTCTGCAATTTAATGCCCTCTCAGTAACTAAATGTTGACACAAATGTCAATGTTCATGTCTATATTTACAAATATCATTATATACTTAAGGGCTCTGAATTCACATAATTATGTAATGTTATGGTACACTATTTTGTTTATGAATTTGGATTAGGTTTATCGGATATGAATAAGTCAATGAAGGTGTGAATAAAACTACTTTTGTTTCCAGATATTTTATTACATCATCTGAGATTCATCATATAAAGTTACATTCTCTGTGTGTGTGTGTGTGTGTGTGTGTGTGTGTGTGTGTGTGTGTGTGTGTGTGTGTGTGTGTGTGTGTTTGTTTGTTTGTTTGTTTGTGTGACAGCAATCTTCTTTGCCCCCAAAGGGCAAGTAAGGTACCCAAAGAAATCTTAAACATGAACAAATACAAATCTCATACAAAACAATTTTTCGTATCACCACAGTCCATAAATAAATGGGAGAGAGAGAGAGAGAGAGAGAGAGAGCCAGAGCCAAAAGCATGGAACAGTATCTTGTCAGTTCCCTCTAAATAAGTTCTTCATCCCCGCAATTTTGGCATTACAAATTTTTCATGAAAAATTAAACTTTTGCACCTCTCTATTAAACCTCTCCTCATCAAAGCAAATTCTTTGAATGGTTAGGTGTGGTGTTGCTTTGTGAAAATAATGAAGTCACACCAGGAAGAGGTGCCGGCACCTAGCTGTGTTTGTATTTGAGTATACCACTGAGACTCTTCCTTCAATGTAACTTTATTCTTTTCTCCTATTTTTATATGGTAAGAGCCATCCCTAGCAATATCTTCTCCAGTCATGGTTTTAAATTGAAGTTTAAAAGGGCACTTAATTTCTAAAATCCCAGTTCCACAGCACCTACATGAAACAATACCATCTGGGCTGGCTCGTATGAGGGGCAATTTTACTGATGATAAGACCTGAACGTTTTACTTTGAAACCATTATGCTTCTTACGCATTTGAGTCTCGTAGTTTTCTTGCAAGTGCCTCATACTTTAGCCCATAAGAAGTGGCACTATTCCCTATAAAGGAAGACTCTATAATTCCTTTTACTATGTAATTATCAGGATCATTCTTTTATATCTGGCAGCTTTGTGTATCACACTTGCAGTTATTGCCCCACTCTCTGTTGTTTCCATATGGGACACAAATGTTGTCGCTTGGTTTTTCAAAATTTCTGAAATAACTGTATTAGTATACTTACTCTTTAAAAATTGATGAAACTTTCACCTTGATTGTCCTGTGAAAAGAAACATTTTGCTAATCCTGTAATAGAGGGTAAAGAGGAGGCTGGTCTTCCTGAACAATACCCCACAGTGCTGCATCCGGTACATGCTGGAGAGTGGTTGCAATGTCGTCTGCAACTTTGTCGGGAGTATAAGGGGAATATAACTCTGATATTGCCTTATAACTACCAGAACTATAAGGTTTTGAGTACTGGATCTGCTGTTCCCTGCACCTGTGCTGTAAAATTAATGTAAGAGATGTTAGAAAACAATATATATGGAGTGAACAGCAGTCAAAAGGCAGCCTGCTTGCCTCAAAGAAACATTCATTCCTGTTCTCAACTATACCCACCCACAAATCTGCTGCACTACATCTACATTCCTGTCTTCAGTAATACCAAACCACTCACATTTGTTGAAGCACATTAACTCTTGTTCTCTGCCACATCCACCCACACACCTAACTCAGGAAATTAAACACTCCCGTCCTCATTTCAATCTACCTGTTTCTTTGTATTCTAAGAAATTTTCATTTAACAAAGAATGAAGAAGGCAATTTTTATGGTGAAAATTTAGAAAGTTGGAAAAAGATAAACCCTAAAATAAGGGATTTATGTTATGGAGAGTGGAAAGAATAGAAAGAAGCTAGAAGTGGAGGATTGTTAAAGATTTGTAAAGTATGAGTAGGATTATAGAAACCAAATCCAGCTAAATGTATAAACAAATTAAAAGAAAACCTGCATAAGAGTAGACATGGAGGCAAGACATGGTGAGTGTAGCTCCTAGGTGACATGTTATTATTGTCCTTGGGTGTCAAACTGTTTTCTACAAAATGTATTGCACCTACCTGCTCGCAATGGTGACAAGGTTAAAGTTACACTTATTTTGCTCATGAGGCTTGTCCCAGGTGCAAGTCACGTCTGTGCAGGTACGCTGTGCACTTCCCGGCTGCACCCCACAACGCTGCACAAAATCTGATACGGCGAAGATGAATGCAAAGACGTGCTTGCATCCCCCATCATCTCTATAATAGAATAATAGATTTGTCTTTACTAATGTATCTAGAATCAAGTCAAAGTTAGCTTAGCCAGCTTTTTTTAAATAATATGAATCACAAACAACCAATTATGAAATTAAAAATCAAGTTTAGATAATAAACATTATTCTTTTCATGCAGCTAGAAGCTATTATCCTCTAATAAACTAATAAATTGGAGGATCAAGGATAACAGAAATATACTGTCTTTTTTCCATGACCCTGATGCTTCCTTGCATCAGGCCAACTCGTAAACATATGAGAAATTGATCCGTTGTGAGATAAATAACTTTCACTCAACCGGGATTTGAATTCTGACCTCCGGCTTACCAGGCCAGCACTCTATGCATCTCGCTAAAGAGCTACCACACAGTGAAAGGCTGTAGGCATGCTTATCTGCCACTCTGGGGCATCACAAAATGTATAGGTTAGGCTGATAACCATTAATGGAGGTAAGCGGTGCATGTTATACTTATGTATAACGACGATGAAAAAAATATAGGTAAATGAACAGGGCAAAGCATCAAGATACTATAAAATTATTGAAAAATACTAAACTACTACTTACTCCTATACACTGGCAGCCAGCTGCATGGATGTCACCATTAGAAGAGGCAAACATCCAAACTTGGTAAGGGGTCTCATTCTGTTGGTTTGGCGCACACAGGTACCTTTTAATGCACGACACATCATAATCCAGCTTTTTTACTTGAACATGCTGGATGTGTCTCTCCTGATAAAGCTGGTAGCCACATTCCTTTTCATAGGCTTGGATGCGTTCTGCTGGCCATCCCTGTTTTAAGACCAGATACATGAGTACATGGGCTTGAGTAATATAGGGCATTGTACTCAAGTCCTCCTGCCACTCAGTGAGAGTCCTTGGATCTGGAAGCAAGACTTGTGTCCCAGATAATTTAATAGATCTCCTCTGTGTGTGATCATCTTCCTTCAGAGGCAGGACATCTTCCACTAAATGAGGTTGCTGCAGTGCCATCAGTACCATGTCCTTCAACTGGCTTTTGCCATACCCAGAACATGGTATGCCTTTCGACTTTAAAACGTTTTTAACGTCTGCACTGTCCATTTGTTGATGTCAGCACTGACCTCCATGACCTCGGGACTGCTTGAGTGTCAGCTGGTGTGCTTTAGGGGGCTAGTTCGGTCGTGGATTGGAACCTGGAAGAGTACACAGGTAACATTAGGGCTTGTGACCAGGTTCTCCACTGTTGGTCTCCAAAGACCCATGCAAGATGTTGAATGAAAGAGAAATAAGGATATGTGACCACAGTTTATATATAGAGATTACACTGTGACCAAATGAATAGTTAACGGTACTATTAATGAGTGCCACTGGACCTACGATAACAGCCTAGTAAGAGGAAGTTAAGTTTACGTACCTGGGGTTTGATATCAGCAAAATGAAACCAAGTGAAGAGCAGCAATACAGGTAAGGTACAGCAAGTAGAACGCGTCCAGTCTAGTCCAGTAGTAGGCGGGATGCCTTGCGTACGATTTGTTTTTGTTTTGGTGGGTACGGTGGACAATCTCATCCTTTTTATTAAATACCATTAATGGTAAAAAAAAAAAGTATTTGTCTGTTTTGTGTAAATAAATTATCTTATAAAATGTATATTAAGAAAAAATAATCAAACATTGAGTTAAACTCTTAAATACATAAAATAATAATTTGTCCCGGGAAAACAGACAGTCCAATGAGACAGGATATGTTTTTACAATGATTTTCATTATTTTAGGATTTATGTCATATATTAATGTGTGGGAATGTTGTAATAATTCTATATTTCAGTTTAATGACAACAAATGTACATAGAAAATGAGATCAAGTTCTCCCATTTTCTCTGAAAATTATTTTATCTGGTGAATCTGGCAGCTCAAACTGATTTAGTGATTTGCGCCTTATTTTTCCAACCTGTAACTCGCCACTCCTTCACGAGAGTCCGACTGACACACAACGACAGTCGCTCTGCTCCGTCGCTTCTTGTACATAAAGGCTACGAATATAATTCGCCTTAAGGAAGCTGGAAGTCTTAATCAACACCCTTTAAACGCCCCCGACAAGCCCGTTACATTTGGTTGGCAGTGGTCACCCGCGCCTGTGCCTTCGCTACCTCGTTCTCCTCCAAGCCACGAGAACTCACCAACAAACCCGGGGACAGGCGTACAAGGGAAGAAGGAGTCAACGCACCTGCCGTCCGCGGCACCGCACCTGCCGTCCGCGGCAACGCACCAGGCGCCAGCTACAAGCATCTCACAAGTCGCCACCTACGTGCAACCCACAAGGCGCCAGCTACAAGCATCTCACAAGTCGCCACCTACGTGCAACCCACAAGGCGCCAGCTACAAGCATCTCACAAGTCGCCACCTACGTGCAACTCACAAGGCGCCAGCTACAAGCATCTCACAAGTCGCCACCTACGTGCAACCCACAAGGCGCCAGCTACAAGCATCTCACAAGTCGCCACCTACGTGCAACTCACAAGGCGCCAGCTACAAGCATCTCAAGTCGCCACACACGTGCAACTCACAAGGCGCCAGCTACAAGCATCTCACAAGTCGCCACCTACGTGCAACTCACAAGGCGCCAGCTACAAGCATCTCCCAAGTCGCCACCTACGTGCAACTCACATGGCGCCAGCTACAAGCATCTCACAAGTCGCCACCTACGTGCAACTCATACGGCGCCAGCTACAAGCCTCGAGCACACCAGCTATAAGCAACTCTACAGGCGTCCAGCCTACAAGCCTCGAGCACACCAGCTAAGCCCACAGGCTCTACAGCCTACAAGCCTCGAGCACACCAGCTTCAAGCAACTCTACAGGCGTCAAGCCCACAAGCCCCGAGCACACCCACAGGCCTACGCAGCCGATAGCGAGGGCCACACTACAAGCCGCTCCCCGCTTCAAGCCAGCACTGCTACGTACCCTGCAAGCCACTCCACGATACGGCAGAGGTATTCACACCTGCAACGAGGAGGCACGCCCCGCTGACCTTGGGACACCCCGCATGCCCCTCGCTCCGCAGCTGGCGGCACCACCGCCGCTGCCGGGAGCATCGGCCCAACCCTCTTCCGACAACAGTCAGCAAGGGTACCTGCGACATCTCCCGGTGACTGCAAGCTGTTCCCACTACCGTTTCTTGCAAGGCGTCTTCTCAAGAGGTTACACCCAAGTCGTCTTGTCTGCCACCGCCGCCCATCTCTTACTATAACAAGGACGACGCGGCCATCATACGTCTGGCGGCAGTGTACCAGCTCCCAGCCGCACCGCGGCCGCTCATTTGCTGGGTCAGCAGTTTTTCAACCTCCATTGCGAGTCCTCCGATGTCAGCCCATCCTCACCTTCACCGCCGCTGTGGCTGCGGCCGAGGTTTCCTGACGCGCCTACAACGACTGCACGTCACCCAGGGCATCACAAGCCGTCGCCCTCCACTACATCAGCTGACTAATCTTGGTATTTGTGGATATTCCTTCTTGTCCAAATATGCCGCCTCGGCTTATTTTCATTATTGTCCGTGCAGGGCACGATTTTTTATTTCTGTGTTCCTACCGCTGTTAATCAGTCATAATTGTGGGAGTAACGTTCATTCGCATACGATATTGATTCTTTCTTCTTGTTTGCTAGCGAGTCTATTGAGTATAGTGAGTTCCCTGATCAAATTTAATCTTCATCAGTGTGCCCTGCCTCCGTTTTCTTTTCACCGCTCGAGAGAAAACGTGAGCTTCAATGGTATACTCACTTAACATACCACTTTGTTTATATAGTTATTCTTTCTATATATACCCATATCATTAGGGCATTCCATTATAACCTTAACTTCTATTACGTCTAAACAGGCACCTTGCTAGCCATTCTTTCTTGCCTTTTTAGGGTTTCAACGCAAACTATTCATTCATACACGTTCCGGTTATTGGTTCATATTTACAGCTATCAACATATGCTCCTATTTTGTAAATGATTTACACCATAGTATGAACAAAGACACTCTCGCTAAACTCGGCGACACCTTTAAACAGTTGGCTCGTCCTTCAAGTGAAGAGGGACTGGAACACGATACCACAACCAGTGAATTTACTAAGGTAATCTTCTGTTCAGGCACTCATTATTTATCAATTACAGGCCGCAGAATTCGTTCACCCCCGGGTTCGTCTGCATACTTACAACCCACTCAAGGTTCAAGGACACCTCACCAGCATCCCCTCGCACCAGCCGCAGTATTACAGGCTCAAAGTAAGGTCTCTCTCACCTGTAGTTTTTGCAAGCAATCAGGACATTCTGAACATTCTTGCTTCGCGAAACGTAGGGAATCAACACCTTCAAGACAGGACTCAGATAGGAGGTCAGGAGGTTACAGGGGCGGGCATCATTCATCACACAGGAACCCTAGGCCAAACCATCAGCGGAAGGCTGCCTTTTGCCATATCCACGGGAATTGTTTTCATGATTCAGACAGTTGTTCTGCAATACAAAAGGCCAAGGAGGAACAGAAGTACAAGTCCTCAGCGGACAGTAAACCACACTCCTCTTCTCAGAATAAAAAGACTTGACTTCGTGACAGCCCCGAGGCGTACATCCAAGTGTCCCTTAAGGAAAATACTAATTGGGAGCAACTTGATCCGTCATTGCCGCCTTGGGACGGACAAGCATAATTGCCTCCCTTGCAAGGTGGGCAACACTTCCTCACCTTAGCGGTTGACACAGGTGCCACAGTCAATGTCATATCCGACTCCGCTTACAGGTCACTGCCACGACAAGCGAGTGGGGAAAATTGGCCGCTCCAAGAGAACGACCTGAATGTGATAGGCGTGACGGGCACCACTTTGGGAATCCTTGGGCGAATACCACTAACAGTCAGCTTACATGAAAAAGTATGTCCCTTTCGAGATTTCTTTTATGTCTCTAGCAGGTTTGCTTTCCCTGTAGATGGGATCTTAGGATTGAACGCCATGAAAGACCTGCACATCGCCATAAACCCTGTAAGCAACGCGATCGTGTATCACGGCCGACGCATACAGGGGATGGTCAATCCATCGCCTCTGTCAACTGTAATCTCACCCTCAGAGGTGGAAAATGACTAACCCACCACAGACTCAGGGGCTGCCACCGCCCAAGTGTCCCTCTTACGGTCAAACCACACGAAACCATTGCAGACTTGTGGCGGACAGTAACGGCAGTCGTAGAAGGTCCTCATAGTTCCGGATCGTGCTGCAAAACTTGTTAAAATCCGTTTGCCTAACGCCCTCCGGCGGGCAGTGATGTGTATCGACGGAGTTCTCACGTACACCGCGTGACGGTGGAGGTAACTCTGCAACAGTCAAGGAGGGTGGTTTTGCAGAGGCATTGGTAATAAACACGTCTGGATCACCTGTATCCTTAAAACACGGTGTTCGATTATGCCAGTGTCTAGTGTATGGGAGAAATGTCGCCCCAGAACCAGCTGAATACCCTTCAGCCCAAGTTTCAGGCATATCCTCGGCGTGTCAGGCTTCTCCCGAACAAGACACAGCTCATTTAGAGGCGTTCCTAAAGTTGCACACTATTCCGAAATTAAGCCAACCTTAGTCCAGCTTCTGGAGCATTATCGGGGCGCTTGTTCTACCAGGCGAGCCGCTTGGAGTTACGCAGTGCTGAACACCACATTAAGTTAAAAACCCAATACAAATCCTGTATATATCAATGCGTACAAGCTCCCCACAGTCAGAGGGAGGTGGTGCAACAACTTATCTCTGAAATGTTAGAACAAGGTGTCATCAAAGAATCGAATTCTGTGGAATTCGCCCTTGTTCCTGGTTCCAAAGAAAGACGGCTCTTATCGTCCTGTGATTGATTTCCGGCGTGTGAACACCGCGACCGTGGATGATCATTTTCCGCTTCCCGTTCTTAGAGATCTTCTGATGTGTCTCGGTAGAGGAAATAAAGTCTTTACGAGTCTTGATCTGGTCAGTGGCTACTGGTAACTGCCCATGGCCCCCGAGTCACGTGAAATAACGGCTTTCAGCCTCTCAAGGAGCCCTGGGAGTAACCTTGCCGGAAGCCCCGCGGGCCGCAGTGTGTGGCTGGCGTTATACAGCCCCCAGCCATCGCCTGGAGACATCCAGTGTCTGTTATCACTCACCTTAGGTAGTCTGTGAAGGTCCAGTCATCACTGGTGCACGTGTATCTTACCTGTGATCAACACCGGCAGCCACAGACTCCTGCCCAAGGAACGAACACAGGTGAGCCAATATTTTACCTCGCCAGACTTATCCTTTAGAATAGATAGATAGAATAGAAACTCTTTTAACCTAACACACCTGTTAATCTTGTGACTGACTTCAACAAACGTTTCCATTACCTTACCCAACCCAAAACAATACCTATTTGGGTCACTAGTGTCTGTTATTTCCATTATTACCTCACTAACCTCCCAGCGGCGATAAGCCAAACCTAATCATATTAACCTAACTGGGTAAATTTATCATTGACATATAGTTATTTCAACAATCTGTTATTTAAGATAGCCAGTGTTAACCAAATCAACTATTATTTAGAAAAGTTGATAATTTTAACCAAACCTTAAGTCTCCTAACAAAATTACCTTCCTTTGCTTATTTTAGTAACCATAACAGAAAACCTTATTCCTGATACCCGATAACTGATAATAGAAAACCTTATCGGTGTAGTGCGGCGACTATGCCTGATGAACGAGCCTCCCATAACCCAGCTAGCCAGTGGGCACCTCTTTGGCCGGCTCGGTAAGGAGTGGCTCTCCCGTCACGCTGGTCACGGGTTCAATCCCAGGCAGCCGGGGAACACCCTCTCCTTGTCTTGATTAATTTCTCGTGTGTTTTGGTACACGCAGAGGACGTGTAAGAAAATAGAGGAAATAGAAAAGTAAGCTCTCGGGGCATGACACTAGAAGATTGAAGTCGCTGAGTTATTTAGTGAGTCGTTTCCTCAACAAACTCTCAAACACTCTGGACAGTACTAGAGATGGGTCTGTATTCTTCTGGTAAAACTGAAGCAGATTCCTTTGGGCCAGGAGTAACATTACCAATATGCCAACAGACAGGAAAGTGACCTCTGCTGAATTAGAATTCTGACAATGCCGGACACTTTGGGAGCCGGGAGTTTACTAATGATTCTGAAAAACAGCAGGAAAAAGCCACGAGGCTCAGCGCCTCCTTATGAATCTAAATCACTTAGAAGCTTTTCAGCCTCAGATGACTGGAAATCAAATGAAGTCACTTTATGTTCAAGAAAACAAGTGCTGGGTAATGTGAGCTCAGCGCTACGCTGTTTGCTCTCAAACACGAGGACAACACGCTGGCCTTCACAGCAGGGTCATAACAGCGGAGCCACCATTCCCACACAGAGGAGGGAGGGAAGACTGCTCCACACAGGACTGTTTCAAGGCAGACCACCAGTTGTGTGGCTGACCACCACCACTGAGAACATCCTTTAACCCTTTCATTGCTAAACGCTTGCAGCGGGTGTTAGGCATATTTGCTGGTGGTGCTAAACGCTCGCTGTGACCTCCACCCGCACTAAAATCTCCCGCGTATGAGTGTTCCAGCACTATTCTCACAACACAGGATTGCCAATTGAGTGGGTTCTTCACTAAATTTGGTGGAAGATCATATCGGCCCAGCGCGGCAAATTTATGGACAAGTAACTGGTGGATGTTCTTGCCCAATACAGCGGCATTTTTGCATAGCTTCACCTATCACCGACTGATTCTTTGACCACATAGTTGTAAATATTGCAGCTGGCAATACTCCCTTGCCAGAATCTGAAGGAGAGATGTCTGCAGTTGCCTCAATACGGCTGATCATCCGGCACACACCGACGTAAGTGTTAACATTCAACACTCCCTGAACGTGCATGTACGTTCGCAAGAGAGACATACATAACCAACTCCTATAGATCTGGACCTCCTCTTTCCAATGGTGTTTTTGGTTTTTAGCTGTGATGAATAGTTTTTGAGATACAGAGGTTAAAAGAGACCCCCATTGGGCTGCCTGACTGTGCCTGAGGGAATAGTCGCGTCCACACCGCGCGCAAGGAAAGGGTTAAGGGCCGCTTTCACACTCTGTTTGTCTTGATCGTTACCAATGGCGGCGATCAACGCTATAGTTTTCCACGTGAAACTGGCCTATGGGGTAGTGGCGGCTCCAGAGGAAGGGAGAGGTGTTGAGAGTGTGTGGCAAGGTGCAGGGCTAGGCTAACCCTGCAGCCCCCACTACCCCATCGCCCAGTTTTACGTGGAAATACTATAGCAGCGATAACAGCCATAGGTAACAATCAAAACAAACAAAATGACTGTGAAAGCAGCCCTTGATGTGCCTACGACTTGAACTCTTTCAAGAGGAGGGTATCAGGACACCTCTCCTTCCGAAACTGACCTATCTTTCGGCCACCTCTTTGGATTCTTTTTAGGAGCAGTGAGTAGCGGGCTTTTTTTTATTAATGTTTACTTTTTTGTGCCCTTGAGCTGTCTCCTTTGCTGTAAAAAAAAAAAAAAAAAAAAAAAAAAATTAAATTCAAGTTCTGCTGCAAACCCTCTGTGCCTCAACATGCACTCTGACACAAGCATCCCACCAGAGCTGTGTACCACAACGGAGGACAGAGAGCAGCTTGTTACTGCCATGACCCAACTTGTGCTTGTCACTGAGCCCGGCCTTGTCTTCCAGTCCTGATCTGATGGTCTTACAGGGACTATTCTGGGATTTCAAGGAGAGCAGGATGGTGGAGCAATTAAGGGGGGGCTGGCAGGATTGGTACCACTGCCCTCCTTCCCTTCCTTCCCTGACACCCTTACCAGCCCCTTCTATCCTACCCTTCCCCCCTCCCCTTCTCTCCTACCCTTCCCCCCTCCCCTCCTCTCCGCTCCCCTCCCCTTCTCTCCTACCCTTCCCTTCCCTCCCCTCCTTCTCTCCACCTTCCTTCCCTCCCCTTCTCTCTCCTACCCTTCCCCCTCCCCTCCTCTCCCCCTCCTTCCCTCCCCTCCCTTCTCTCCTTCCCTTCCTCCTTCCCTCCCTTCTCTCCTTCCCTTCCTCCTTCCCTCCCTTCCTCCTTCCCTCCCTTCTCTCCCCTTCTCTCCTCCTTCCCCCTCCCCTTCCCTTCCCTCCCTTCTCTCCCTCTCTCCCTTCCCTCCCTTCTCTCCCTTCCCTCCCTTCTCTCCTACCTTCCCCCTCCTTCTCTCCTACCCTTCCTTCCTCCTCCCCTTCTCTCCCTTCCCTTCCCTCCTCCTCTCCACTTCCCTCCTTCTCTCCCTTCCCTCCCTTCTCTCTCCTACCCTTCCCCCTCCCCTTCTCTCCTCCCTTCCCCTCCCTTCCCTCCTTCTCTCCTCCCCCTCCCCTCCTCTCCCCTTCCCTCCCTTCTCTCCCCTTCCTCCCTTCTCTCCTACCCTTCCCCCTCCCTCCTCTCCTTCCTCCCTTCTCTCCTACCTTCCTTCCTCCCCTTCTCTCCTACCCTTCCCTTCCTCCCCTTCTCCTACCCTTCCCTTCCCTCCCCTTCTCTCCTACCCTTCCCCCCTCCCCTTCTCTCCACTTCCCTCCCCTTCTCTCCTACCCTTCCCTTCCCTCCCCTTCTCTCTCCTTCCTTCCCTTCCCTCCTTCTCTCTCCTACCCTTCCTTCCCTCCCTTCTCCTACCCTTCCTTCCCTCCTTCTCTCCCCCTTCCTTCCCTTCCCCTTCTCTCCCTTCCTTCCTCCTTCTCTCCTACCCTTCCCTCCCCTTCTCTCCTCCTTCCCTTCCTCCTTCTCTCCTACCCCTTCCTCCCTTCCTCCCCTTCTCTCCTCCCTTCCTTCCCTCCCTTCTCTCCTACCTTCCTTCCCTCCCTTCTCTCCTACCCTTCCCTTCCTCCCCTTCTCTCCTCCCTTCCTTCCCTTCCCTCCTTCTCTCCTACCCTTCCTTCCCTCCCCTCTCCTACCCTTCCCTCCCTCCCTTCCCTCCCGTCTCTCCCTTCCCTCCCTTCTCTCCCTCCCTTGTCTCCCTCCCTTCTCTCCCTTCCTTTCCTTCCTCCCCTTCTCTCCTACCCTTCCTTCCCTCCCTTCTCTCTACCTCCCTTCCTCCTTCTCTCCTACCCTTCCTTCCCTCCCCTTCTCTCCCTACCCTTCCCCCTTCCTCCTCTCCCCTTCCCTCCCCTTCTCTCCCCTTCCTCCTCCTTCCTTCCTCCTCTCTCCTACCCTTCCTTCCTCCTTCTCTCCCTACCCTTCCCCCTTCCCTCTCCTTCCCTCCCTTTCTCTCCTACCCTTCCCTTCCCTCCTTCTCTCCTACCCTTCCCTCCTTCCTCCCCTTCTCTCCTACCCTTCCTTCCCTCCCTTCTCTCCCTACCTTCCCTTCCTCCCTTCTCTCTCCCCTCCATCCCTCCTTCCCTCCCTTCTCTCCTCCTACCCTTCCTTCCCTCCTTCTCTCCTACCCTTCCCTTCCTCCCTTCTCTCCTTCCTTCCCTTCCTCCTTCTCTCCCACCCTTCCCTTCCTCCCTTCTCTCCACCCTTCCCCTCCCCTCCTCTCCTTCCCTCACCTTCTCTCCTCCCTCTCCCCTCCCTCTCCCTTCCCTCCCTTCTCTCCCAGCCTTCCTTCCCTCCCCCTCTCCTTCCTTCCTCCTTCTCACCTCAATGAAGGCGGCTCGTGTCTGCAGGTCCGTGTGGTAGCCCAGGCCGATGGAGTGCATTAGGCCAGAGTCAATGTTGGCGGACAGCAGGTTGGACATGGCCTGGATGGTGGCGTTGCGCAGAGTGGACAGCTTGCCGGGCTGGACGCGCTGACGGCTGATGTCCTTCTCAACCTGGGGGGGGCAGGGGGGGGGGGGGTCATTATAGAGCTCTGGGCGGATGTAGGATGTATGGGTGTCGGATATATGTGTTTTAGAATGTTTGGCTGTATGAGAGAGAGAGAGATGAAAATACTGAACAAAAAAAGAAAAAAGGTACAAATTTAAGCTGAACAAAAAAAAATGTTAGATATTCCTGAGTTTTCATGTTTCCTTCCTTCCTTCCTTCCTTCCTTCCTTCCTTCCTTCCTTCCTTCCTCCCTTCCTCCCTCCTATCTCTCTCTTTCCTTCTTCTTCTCCTTCCTCTCACAAAATTTTCCTTCCTTCCTTCCTTCCTCAGTTCCCTCCTTCCTATCTCTCTTACATTCTTTCTTTCTCTCCTTCCTCTCAAAACATATTCCATCATACATTCCTTCCTTCCTTCCTTCCTTCCATCCTTCCTTCATCCTTCCTTCCTACCTCTCTTTCATTCCTTCTTTCTCTCCTTCCTCTCACAACATTTTCCTTCCTTCCTTCCTTTCTTCCTTCCTAAAATATCCCCCAAAAACCATGCTTGAAAGGGCACACTCATAGAATATTAATGAAAAATATATCTGTTTCTAATACCTTCACACACACACACACACACACACACACACACACACACACACACACACACACAAGGCTACTGAGACGAGTCAATGATGTGAAGGGCTGTGAGGCATTGCAGAGGGACCTGGACAAACACATCAACAGGATAACGGAACAAACTATGAATTTGCTGAGGAACATAAGGACGGCATTTGTGTATTTGGACGAGGAGATGATGAAGAAAATAATAGTTACAATGATAAGGCCAAGGTTGGGGTGTGCAGCAGTGGTCTGGTCTCCTCACGAAAATAAGAACATAAGGAAGCTGGAAAGAGTGCAGAGAGTGGCAGCTAAGATGGTACCGGAACTTAGGGATCGGACTTACGAGGAGAGACTCAATAGCATGGGGCTCACAACCCTGGAGAGAAGAGAGAGAGAGGAGACCTGATAGCGGTGTACAGGGTGGAGAGCGGGGTGGAGAATCTGGACAGAGAGGACCTGTGTGTGTGTGTGTGTGTGTGTGGAGCGAGAGAGAAACGAGAGGACATGGAAGGAGGTTGAGGGCGACCACGTGTAGGAGAGATGTGAAAAAGTTTAGCTTCCCAAACAGAAGCTGTGGAATGGACGGCAGGAGGAGGTGGTTTGTGCAAGAAACATTCAGGATTTTAAGGAAAGGTTGGACAAGAGCGGACATGGAGGCGGGACAGCACGAACGTAGCTCTTGTCCCGTAACAAAATAAATAAGCAAAATACCAATAAAATAATGTAATTTTGAACGAAAATATAAATACAAAATACACATAAAATAACGTAAATACAAATACAAATATACACATAAAATAATCTAAATTTGTATGAAAAAAAATATACAAAATAAACATAAAATAAGGTAAATATGTATTGAAATAACAAAGTAAATACAAGTAGGCAAATCCACACCTCTTGGGCTTCCATGCAGTCGTTGAGGAGGTTCATGAAGAGTGTGAAGTACTTGAGGAACAGCTGTGACTTCGCCTCCATCAGGTCGCCGCGGTCGCTCTCCTCGGGCTGCAGCGGGAGGCCCCTCAGCAGCGCCGCCACCGCCTCCATGCACGCCTGGTCCAGGTCACGACAGCACCCGGTGATGTCGTAGGAGCTGTAGAGGCTGTGGGGGAGGGGGATGTGTTAGGCCCCCTTCACACAAGTGGTCTTCTTCTGCATGGAGTATGACCTCATCAGTAATTTTTTTAGTGTAGTTGGGATGATGCATAAGGGTCTTCATTTGTTGACGATGAACGCAGAGAAAGAAATTAGGAGACGCAAAATAGCCTAATTCACCACCATGATCGGCAGCCAGGCAGTCATGCGTCGTCGCTGTCCACATCCTTAGAAACCGTTCTGTGTTATGCTCATGTCATGTTTTATCTATGACCTGATCGCACCACAGCGTTCAGGAGACTTTGCTCTATGAGATGACATTATTTACTTCAAGCCTGGTTCAAAGACTGCTGAGAAAAGCGATGATAAGTAAGCCGTGTTATAAACATTTTGGAGCGGTCTTGTGACTTCAACTCATCACATTTCCTTTATGTTTTATTTCATCGAGTTCAGATAAACATAACAGTTGCGCAGTTATGACCGAGTCCAACGGTACCAACTAAACTGGTC
This sequence comes from Eriocheir sinensis, assembly GCF_024679095.1. Classification (NCBI taxonomy): domain Eukaryota; kingdom Metazoa; phylum Arthropoda; class Malacostraca; order Decapoda; family Varunidae; genus Eriocheir; species Eriocheir sinensis. The sequence continues at coordinate 1,973,838 of NC_066577.1, forward strand.
TGTCGTGAATAAGAGACGGGCTATGACGGTACCAACTAAACTGGTCTGTCGTGAATAAGAGACGGGCTATGACGGTACCAACTAAACTGGTCTGTCGTGAATAAGAGACGGGCTATGACGAAGAAAATACAAGAGTGTAGCGTCACGGCGGACATGAGTGGCAGGTGTGGGGGAGGGTGCAGCCAATCACAGGAGCCACAACAAACATTCCCGAGGCGCCAGATGAACAGGCTCCATGAACACACTATAACACCCACTTAAAATTTCAAAACAAAATTTCCATACTTATGTGTTTTATGAGTGTTTTACTAGTGGTCTTCACCCCTAGACCACTGATACAGCCCGCTTCATACACTCTGCGGACCGACAAACACACACTACCCTCCCCACCCTTATACTGGGCCATAGACTGATTTCCCTTTATCACATTCACAGGGGGTAGCACAGTGCTTCTTCCATCTAGCGGAACCCGGAGAAAACTCAAAATCCACCATGTTGGAGTGTTTGCCCATCGAGCTCATCAGGATAGGCTGGGCTAGGTTACATCAGGTTAGGTTAGGTTAGGTTAGGTTAGGTTAGGTTAGGTTAGGTTAGGTTAGGTTAGGTTAGGTTATGGTTAGCTCTAGATGCCTCATATGTATTGAGGGTTAGGTATATATGCTAGGTTAGGTTACATCAGGATAGGCTGGGCTAGGTTATATCAGGTTAGGTTAGGTTAGGTTACATCAGGTTAGGTTAGGTTAGGTTAGGTTAGGTTAGGTTAGGTTATGGTTAGCTCTAGATGCCTCATATGTATTGAGGGTTAGGTATATATGTTAGGTTAGGTCACATCAGGATAGGCTGGGCTAGGTTACATCAGGTTAGGTTAGGTTAGGTTAGGTTAGGTTAGGTTAGGTTACATCAGGTTAGGTTAGGTTAGGTTTTGGTTAGCTCTAGATGCCTCATATGTGTTCTGGGTTAGGTATATATGTTAGGTTAGGTCACATCAGGTTAGGCTGGGCTAGGTTACATCAGGTTAGGTTAGGTTAGGATTTGGAAAAAGCTTATGACAGAGTTGATTGGATTGCATTGTGGGATGTTTTAAGATTTATGGTGTGGGAGGAAAACTGGTTAGTGCAATAAAGTCTTTCTATGAGGATGCATCTGCATGTGTCAAGATTACTGGAGAAACAAGTGAACATTTTGAGATAAAAGTGGGCTTAAGACAAGGGTGCGTCAGGTCACCATGGTTGTTCAATATTTATATGGATGGTGTTATTAGAGAAATGAAAGGCAAAGTTGGGGAAGTTGGAGTAAGACTGTTCGCTGAGGGAAGGAAGTGGGTACTGAATTCAATACTGTTTGCTGATGACACGGTGCTCATTGCAGAAAATGAAAGTGACCTACAAAATTTGGTCAGTGTTTTTGATAGTGTCTGTAAAAGGAGAAAGCTGAAAGTAAATGTCAACAAAAGTAAAGTGATGGTTTGTGAGCGAAGTAGAAGTGAGGTTGTAGATTTTGTATGCCCATATAGAGTGGGAATTGAATGTGAAAAAGAATGCAAAATAATTTTGAATGGTGAAGAAATGGAGGAGGTCAATGAGTTTAAGTACCTTGGATCAGTTATGTGTAAGCATGGTGGTACAGAGGGAGAGATAAGAGAAAGGGCATTGCAAGGAAGAAGGGTGGCAGGGTCTTTGGGATGAATCATGAATGGCAGAAGTGTGAGCATGGAGGTAAAGAGGGATTTGAGAAATACAATAATAGTACCAACCCTCACATAGGAAACGTGGGCCTGGAATGAAAGTCAGAGGTCTAGAGTGCAGGCAGTGGAAATGAGTTATTTGAGGAGTGCTTGTGGTGTGAGTAGAATGGATGGAATGAGTAATGAAAGTGTGTACGAGCGTTTTGGAATGTGTCACGGGGGTGAAGGGAAGAAGTGTGGAGTGGTGGAAGAAGTGAAGCGACAGACCTTAAAGTGGTTTGGCCACATGGAGCGAATGGAGGAGAGTAAGATGACCAGAAGGGTGTATGTGAGTGAGATAGAGGGAGGGAATGCTAGAGGACGACCTCCAGTGAAATGGAGGGATAGGGTGCAAGAGTGCGTTAGGGAGAGGGGGAAAGATCCTGGAGAAGCTTTGAGCAGGCAAGGAGGGAGTGTCTGGATAGAGAAAGATGGAAGCTCTTCTGCCGTGGCCATCCCCTGGTGGGAGCTCCTAGGGGCAGGCGTCGATGAAATGATGATGATGATGATGATGTTACGTTAGGTTAGGTTAGGTTTTTGGGTAGCTCTAGATATCTCACACACACACACACACACACACACACACACACACACAGAGACATCTACCCCCACCCCCATCCCTCCCCGCTCCTCCCCCATCCCCCCACACTCACTTTGACACGGAGGCCACGTCGATGGTCCCCGAGGGCGCTATCTGGTGTGAGTTGCCCATGACCCAGTCCGTGAGGTAGTCCACCATCTTGTTGCGGAACTTCATCTCCTGTCTGAAGGCGAGGTCATCCCGGCGCTGCATCATGACCTCCACCAACTGACACAGCTTGGTCTTGATGTGCAGCGTGTACACCGTGATGTCCAGGTGACGCACATACCTACAGGGGGGGATGTGCGCGTCAGTATGTGTGTGTGAAGGGGGGAAGGTGGGGTAGGATGTGTGTCTTGTGTCTTGTGTGTGTGTGTGTGTGTGTGTGTGTGTGTGTGTGTGTGTGTGTCAACCTATCTATCTCTGTGTGTGTGTGTGTGTGTGTGTGTGTGTGTGTGTGTGTGTGTGTGTGTGTGTGTGTGTGTGTGTGTGTGTGTGTGTGTGTGTGTGTGTGTGTGTGTGTGTGTGTGTGTGTGTGTGTTTACCTAGTTGTAGTTTCCCAGGGCCTGGTCTTACGCTGGTGTGGTCCCGTCTCCATATCTACATTTACCCAACCTCTCCTTAAAGCTCTGCACACTCCTCGCCGATACTACATCCTCACTTAGTCTGTTCCAAAGCTCTATATTTCTTTGTGGGAAGCTATATTTCTTTGTCTCTTGAGCATCTTCCCTTCCTCAACTGTTTACTGTGTCCTCTAGTATTCCTGCTGGAAGGTTCCTCTCTGAGTAGCAATTTCTCGTTATCCACTTCTTCCATGTTACTCAATAGCCTGTATATTTGTGTTAGGTCTCCTCTTTCTCTTCTTTGTTCCAGTGCTGGCAAGTCCATTTCCTTCAGTCTCTCTTCATATGTCAGTCCCTGAACCATTTGTGTTGCCATCCTCTGTACTCTTTCTAGTTTTACTATGTGTTTCTTCATATGTGGAGAGCACACTGTTTCCGCGTATTCTAGTTTAGGTCTGATCATAGTAGTTATTAATTTTTTCATCATTTCTTTGTCCATGTAGTGGAATGCTGTGCCTATATTTCTCACCATGTTATATGTGTCACCAAAGATCCCATTTATATGACTTCCTGGATGCATATAATCTTGCATTATTACTCCCAGGTCTCTCTCTTCATTTACTTTCTTTAATATTTCACCATCTCCCATTTTATATGTCCATTTTGGTCTTTCTACACTTTTTCCCATTTCCATAACATGACATTTCCTCACGTTGAATTTCATCTCCCATTTCTGACTCCATTTCCAAATCTTGTCTAGGTCTTCTTGCAGCTCCTTGCAGTCTTCACTGTTTCTTATATGTCTTTGCACTTTGGCATCATCTGCGAACAAGCTCATGTAGCTGTTTATTCCCTCTGGCACATCATTAATATAGACTAGGAAGAGTACTGGTGCCAAAACCGACCCCTGGGGCACTCCACTTTCCACCGCTCTCCATTCCGATCTGGTGTCCTTAACCACGGTTCTCATCTCTCTTCCTCTTAAGTAGCTTTCCATCCAGCACTTCATTTTCCCTCTCAATCCTCCTTTATTTTCTAGTTTCCACAGCAGTCTTGAATGTGGAACTTTGTCAAATGCCTTCATTAAGTCTAGGTAAATGCAATCCACCCATCCGTCTCTTTCCTGTAATTTGTCCGTCACTCTTGAGTAAAAGCTCAGCAAGTTTGTCACACATGAGCGGCCTTTCCTAAACCCATATTGATTGTTTGTGATTAAATTATGTTCTTCTAGAAATCTCATCCATTGTTCTTTTATTAATTTCTCACATATTTTGCATACTACGCTGGTCAGAGACACTGGTCTGTGATTTAAGGGTTCTTCCTTTTTTCCACTTTTGTATACAGGTACCACTTCTGCCCTCTTCCACTCCCTAGGCACTGTGCCAGTTTTAATTGAGCACTTAATGATGTCATATATGGGGCCAACTAGCTCATTTCTGCATTCTTTAAGTATAAAACCTGAAACTCCATCCGGTCCCACGGCCTTCCCTTCTTACAGTTCCCCCAATAGTTTTTTTATCTCCTCTTTATCTATTTTGACCTCTTCCATATATACATCTAAGTTGTTTTCTTGTGGTTCATTAAATAATGATTCTTTGGTAAACACTTGCTGGAATTTTTTGTTAAATAATTCCGCCCTGCCTTTGGGATCCTCAATCTCTACATTCTCTTCAGTCAGTCTGTCAATTGTTTCTCTTGATTTAATTTTTCCATTTATAAATCTATAAAATAGTTTAGGTTGTTCTTTACACTTTTCCACAATATCCTTTTCGTATCGTTTCTCTTCTTCCTTTCTCACTTTCACGTACTCATTTCTCGCTGCCTTAAAGTCTTCTCTGTTTCTTTGATGTTTGTTTCTTTTTAATCTTGACCACGCTTTGTCTCTCTTTTCTTTTGCCTTTGCACATCTTGCATTAAACCAGTCCTTTTTAGCCCTCTCCCTCGGTCTGTATTTTGGTACAAACTTCATAACACCTGTGTTGTACGCCCTCAGGAAAATATCATATTTTCCTTGAACTTCGCTTGTACTCATTAACTCTTTCCAATCCATGTCACCAAAATACTTCTTGAGGTTTTCCACCCCTGCTTTCCTATAGTTTAATGTATTGCTTCTATAAGTCTCGTCTTGTTCCCTTCCTTCCTCCTCCATTTCCATCTCTATGAGCACGTGATCACTTTTTCCCAGGGGGCAATCATACCTCAATTCATCCTTCACGTGAATTTCTCTCGTCAACACCAAATCCAGTCTTGCCGGTTCATCGTCTCTTCTATATCTAGTTCTTTCCTTCACCCTTTGTATCATCAAATTTTCCATCATTAAATTCAAGAATCTATTCCCCCATGCCACATCACTACCATTGCTCTCAAACCTCTCCCAGTCAACCTCTTTACAATTGAAATCGCCAACTAGTATTACTCCTTTGTTTGCCTTAAGTAATCTCCTCAAACTCTGCATGGTGTCATCAATCATGTTTTCATAATCTTCTTTACTCCATGATGTAGTGTTTGGTGGTACATATGTTACTGCAATCGTCATCCTTTCTCTATTCCTGTTTTCCAAGCTTACACTCACTATCTCTGCTTTTCCCTCTCCATATTCCATTGATTTTACTAATATCTCTCTCTTTATCATGATCACCACTCCTCCTCCGCCTTTGCCCATTCTATCCCTCCTCCACACATGGTATCTTCCATCTAACTCAATTTGGATGTTTTCTTTTAGTTTAGTTTCAGTTAGGCAAACTATCATGGGATCCCTCTCTTTTAGATAATCCTGCAGCTCTACTACATCATCTACTCATCTACATTTGTGTACATTATTCTTATTCCCCTCTCTGTATCTTTCTCATCTAGTTTTCGCTCCCTTTCTCTTCTCCCTCATGAACCATTTCTTGATTCCATCCCCCGAAATTCTCCAAAAAAATGCTTCTTTTTCTTCCTCAGATCTTGCGTTATTTTTCACTTTTGTCTCTGCCGGTAATTCCTTCCATTTCTTCCTTTCTTCCTCATTTCTCTTTTTCTTTATATATAAATCCTTACATCCTTCCGTTTCTTTTAGTTAAGTTGTTCTATATAGTATGTCTTCAGTTGCCATTTGTGATTTTAGTTTTAAGTTAACTGGTGTAGTTGTCCCTTCAATAATTAGACCCATTCTATAAATCTCGTCAACCTCCTCCTCGATACTCTGCCTTTCTGCATCATTTAGGTTCTTGAGCAGGTCTTTGACTGATTTCAATTCCTCTTTATCCCTTTTTGGTTTACATGTTATATTCTTTTCTTTCATCCCAAAAATAACAACACTTTTTTTTTGTCTGCTATTTCTCTCACTAATTCTTCATTTTTTTGTCTGCTATTTCTCTCACTAATTCTTCATTTTTTTGTCTGCTATTTCTCTCACTAATTCTTCATTTTTTTGTCTGCTATTTCTCTCACTAATTCTTCATTTTTTTGTCTGCTATTTCTCTCACTAATTCTTCATTTTTTTGTCTGCTATTTCTCTCACCAATTCTTCATTTTTTTGTCCACTATTTCTCTCACTAATTCTTCATTTTTTTGTCTGCTATTTCTCTCACTAATTCTTCATTTTTTTGTCTGCTATTTCTCTCACTAATTCTTCAATTTCTCTCACTAATTCTTCATTTTTTGTCTGCTATTTCTCACCAATTCTTCATTTTTTGTCCTATTTCTCTCACTAATTCTTCATTTTTTGTCCACTATTTCTCTCACTAATTCTTCATTTTTTGTCTGCTATTTCTCTCACTAATTCTTCATTTTTTGTCCTATTTCTCTCACTAATTCATTTTTTTCACTATTTCTCTCACCAATTCTTCATTTTTTTGTCTGCTATTTCTCTCACTAATTCTTCATTTTTTTGTCTGCTATTTCTCTCACTAATTCTTCATTTTTTTGTCTGCTATTTCTCTCACTAATTCTTCATTTTTTTGTCCACTATTTCTCTCACTAATTCTTCATTTTTTGTCTGCTATTTCTCTCACTAATTCTTCATTTTTTTGTCCACTATTTCTCTCACTAATTCTTCATTTTTTTGTCTGCTATTTCTCTCACTAATTCTTCATTTTTTTGTCAGCTATTTCTCTCACTAATTCTTCATTTTTTTGTCTGCTATTTCTCTCACTAATTCTTCATTTTTTTTTGTCAGCTATTTCTCTCACTAATTCTTCATTTTTTGTCCACTATTTATCTACCTAATTCTTCATTTTTTGTCTGCTATTTCTCTCACTAATTCTTCATTTTTTGTCTGCTATTTCTCTCACTAATTCTTCATTTTTTGTCTGCTATTTCTCTCACTAATTCTTCATTTTTTGTCTGCTATTTCTCTCACTAATTCTTCATTTTTTGTCTGCTATTTCTCTCACTAATTCTTCATTTTTTTTCTGCTATTTCTCTCACTAATTCTTCATTTTTTTGTCCACTATTTCTCTCACTAATTCTTCATTTTTTTGTCTGCTATTTCTCTCACTAATTCTTCATTTTTTTTGTCTGCTATTTCTCTCACCAATTCTTCATTTTTTTGTCTGCTATTTCTCTCACCAATTCTTCATTTTTTTGTCTGCTATTTCTCTCACCAATTCTTCATTTTTTTGTCTGCTATTTCTCTCACCAATTCTTCATTTTTTTGTCTGCTATTTCTCTCACCAATTCTTCATTTTCTGTCTGCTATTTCTCTCACTAATTCTTCATTTTTTGTCTGCTATTTCTCTCACTAATTCTTCATTTTTTTGTCTGCTATTTCTCTCACCAATTCTTCATTTTTTTGTCTGCTATTTCTCTCACTAATTCTTCATTTTTTTGTCTGCTATTTCTCTCACTAATTCTTCATTTTTTTGTCTGCTATTTCTCTCACCAATTCTTCATTTTTTTGTCTGCTATTTCTCTCACCAATTCTTCATTTTTTTGTCTGCTATTTCTCTCACCAATTCTTCATTTTTTTGTCTGCTATTTCTTTCTCCAATAATTCTTCATTTTTGTCTATTTCTATTTCTCTCACTAATTCTTCATTTTCTTTGTCTGCTATTTCTCTTCAATTCTTCATTTTTCTTTCTGTCACTATTTCTCTCACTAATTCTTCATTTTTTGTCTGCTATTTCTCTCACTAATTCTTCATTTTTTTTGTCTATTTCTCTCACCAATTCTTCATTTTTTTTTGCTGTCTTCCTATTCTTCTCTTTTTAATTCTTCATTTCTCTCACTATTTCTCTCACCATTCTTCATTTTTTGTCTGCTATTTCTCTCACTAATTCTTCATTTTTTTGTCACTATTTCTCATTTTTCTTCATTTTTTTCTGCTATTTCTCTCACAATTCTTCATTTTTTGTCTGCTATTTCTCTCACTAATTCTTCATTTTTATTTCTGCTATTTAACTCACTAATTCTTCATTTTTTTGTGCTATTTCTCTCACCAATTCTTCATTTTTCATTTTCTTCTATTTCTCTCCTATTTCACTCACTAATTCTTCATTTCTCTCACCAATTTTTCTCTCCAATTCTTCATTTTTGTCTGCTATTTCTCTCACCAATTCTTCACCAATTCTTCATTTTTTTGTCAGCTATTTCTCTCACCAATTCTTCATTTTTTTGTCTGCTATTTCTCTCACCAATTCTTCATTTTTTTGTCTGCTATTTCTCTCACCAATTCTTCATTTTTTTGTCTGCTATTTCTCTCACCAATTCTTCATTTTTCTTTAAGGCCTTGACTAACTCTTTCTCCACGTCCTCTTTCATTTGCTGTTCTATTACTTCTCTTAGGCTCACATTTTCCCTAACTCTTTGTTCTTCTTTGTTCACCAGTTCCTTCAGGTTTTCATTTTCCTTTCTTGCCACTCCCAAACCTTCCTTCATTGATCTTTCGTACTTTGCTGCTTTTTCCATTAGCTCCTCATTTTCCTTAATCAATTTCTTCTCATTTTCCTCTATTCTGCTGTTCTTCCTCATCCCTTCTCTTTACCATGCTGATCCATCTATCCAGTTTTCTTTCCATCAGTAGAACTCGCTTGTATAATGTATAGTGTGTCTGTGTGTGAAGGGGGGAAGGGGGGGTAGGATGTGTGTGTGTGTGTGTGTGTGTGTGTGTGTGTGTGTGTGTGTGTGTTTCCTGTTCTTCCCTCCCTTCCTTCCTCTCCTTTCTCTTCCTTCCCTTCTCTTCTCGTCCTGAGCCGTCCCTTCCCTTCCTCTCCTTTCTCTTCCCTTCTCTTACTTTCCCTTCCCTTCCTCTCCTTTCCCTTCCCTTCCCTTCTCTTCCTCTCCCTAGTCTTCCCTTCCTCTCTCTACCCTTCCCTTCCTCTCCTTTCCCTTCCCTTCCCTTCTCTTCCTCTCCCTAGCCTTCCCTTTTCTTCCTCTCCCTAGTCTTCCCCTCCCTTCCCTTCCTCTCCCTACCCTTCCCTTCCTCTCCTTTCCTTCCTTCCTTCTCTTCCTCTCCCTAGTCTCCTTCCTCTCTCTACCCTTCCCTTTCCTTCCTTCCCTTCCCTTCTCTTCCTTTCCCTTGCCTTCCCTTCTCTTCCTCTCCCTAGTATTCCCTTCCCTTCCCTTCCTCTCCCTACCCTTCCCTTCCTCTCCTTTCCCTTCCCTTCCTTTCTCTTCCTCTCCCTAGTCTTCCCTTCCTCTCTACCTTCCCTTCCTCTCCTTTCCTTCCTTCCTTCTCTTCCTCTCTAGCCTTCCCTTTTCTTCCTCTCCTAGTCTTCCCCTTCCTTCCTCTCCCTACCTTCCCTTCCTCTCCTTTCCCTTACCTTCTCTTCCTCTCCTAGTCTTCCTTTCCCTTCCCTTTCCTTCCTCTCCTTTCCCTTCCCTTCCCTTCCTCTTCCCTCTCCTAGCCTTCCTTTTCTTCCTCTCCCTAGTCTTCCTTCCCTTCCTCCCTACCTTCCTTCCTCCTTTCCCTTCCCTTCCTTCTCTTCCTCTCCCTAGCCTTCCTTTTCTTCCTCCCTAGTCTTCCCTTCCTTCCTTCCTCCTACCCTTCCTTCCTTCCTCTCTACCTTCCCTTCCTTCCTCTCCCTAGCCTTCCTTCCCTTCTCTTCCTCTCCAAGTCTTCCTTCCCTTCCCTCTCCCTACCCTTCCTTCCCTTCTTCCCTTACCCAGCAGTCCCAAGTCCCCAAACAGTCCCCTAGCACCTATAACCAAGCCCCAGCACCCTACCCCTTATAACCTAGCCCCCAGCACCCTACCCCTTATAACCTAGCCCCCAGCAGCCCATAGTCCCCCCAGCACCCACCTGACAATGGCCAGCATCATGGGTTCAATGGAGGTGACCCCGAGGTGCTCTGAGGGGTGGTCAGTCTTGTTCTCCAATACATTTTTCATGATGAAGATGATGTGCTCGATGAACTGTGTGTTGACGTCACTCACTATGACCTGGGGGGAGGTGAGGAGGGGTGAGAAGGGGTGCGGGAAGAGGGGGGAGGGGATGGAAGGGAAGGGATGGGTATGGGAAGGGAAGGGAAGGGGAGGATATGGAAGGGATGGGAAGCGTAAGGAAGGGAAGGGAAGGGAAGGGAAGGGAAGCATGAGAGGAAGGGAAGGAAAGGAAGGAAGGATGGGAAGGGAAGGAAGGAAGAAGGAAGGAAGGAAGAAGGGAAGGGATGGGATGAGATGGGAAAGGAAGGAAAGGGAAGGGAAGGGAAGGGAAGGAAAGGAAGGGAAGGGAAGGAAAAGGAAAGGGAAGTGAAGGGAAGGTAAGGTAAGGCATTGAGGGGCCTTCCCTTCCCTTCCCTTATCCTTCCTTCCCTTCCCTTCCCTTCTCTTGCCTTAGGTGGAAAATTACTCTCTCTCTCTCTCTCTCTCTCTCTCTCTCTCTCTCTCTCTCTCTCTCTCTCTCTCTCTCTCTCTCTCTCTCACACCATCATGACTCTCTCCTCCTCCTCCTTCCTTCCTTCCTTTCACAATACTACTACTACTACTACTACTACTACTACTACTACTACTACTACTACAATAATAATAAGAATATGCTGAAGAGACAAAATTTTAAGGCAAACCTCTAAGCCCCCTCCCCCTACGCACCTCCCCCTACGCACCTCCCCCTACACACCTGCCCCTGCTGGTCGAAGAACTTGTCCACGATAACCTTGGTCTGGTCAAAGAGGATGGGGTAGAGGAGGGGTGACATTTCGTGGCCAACCAGCTCCTTGACGTGTTTCTGGATCTGGGTCCCGAACTTCTCATTGTGGCAAACCAGCAGCTTCAGGAGGTGACCCACGAACCTGAGGGAAGGGGCGGGAGGGTTAGGGAGGGACGGGAGGGATGGTGTGTGTGTGTGTGTGTGTGTGTGTGTGTGTG
>NC_066577.1:1987489-1992489 GCF_024679095.1 Eriocheir sinensis
AGGTGGGGAAGGAAGGAAAGAAAGGGAAGGAAGGGAAGGGACAGGTGGGGAAGGGAAGGGAAAGAAAGGGAAGGGAAGGGAAGAGAAGCGACAGGTGGGGAAGGAAGGAAAGAAAGGAAGGGAAGGGAAGAGAAGTGACTGGTGGGGAAGGGAAGGGAAAGAAAGGGAAGGGAAGGGAAGAGAAGAGACAGGTGGGGAAGGGAAGGGAAAGAAAGGGAAGGAAGGAAGAGAAGAGACAGGTGGGGAAGGGAAGGAAGAAGGAAGGGAAGGAAGGGAAGGGAAGGGAAAGAAAGAGAAGGAAGGGAAGGGAAGGGACGGGAAGGGAAGGAAATACAAGGAAGGGAAGGGAAGAGAAGAGACAGGTGGGGAAGGAAGGGAAAGAAAGGGAAGGGAAGGGAAGAGAAGAGACAGGTGGGGAAGGGAAGGGAAAGAAAGGGAAGGGAAGGAAAGGGAAGGGACAGGTGGGGAAGGGAAGGGAAAGAAAGGGAAGGGAAGGAAAGGGAAGGGACAGGTGGGGAAGGGAAGGGAAAGAAAGGGAAGGGAAGGGAAGAGAAGAGACAGGTGGGGAAGGGAAGGGAAAGAAAGGGAAGGGACGGGACGGGAAGTGACAGGTGGGGAAGGAAGGGAAGAAAGGAAGGGAAGGAAAGGAAGGGACAGGTGGGGAAGGAAGGAAAGAAAGGAAGGGAAGGAAAGAGAAGAGACAGGTGGGGGAAGGAAGGAAGGGAAGGGAAGGGAAGGGAAGGGAAGAGAAGAGACAGGTGGGGAAGGGAAGGGAAGAGAAGAGACAGGTGGGGAAGGGAAGGGAAAGAAAGGGAAGGGAAGGCAAGTGAAGGGACAGGTGGGGAAGGGAAGGGAAAGAAAGGGAAGGGAAGGGAAGAGAAGAGACAGGTGGGGAAGGGAAGGGAAAGAAAGGGAAGGGAAGGGAAGAGAAGAGACAGGTGGGGAAGGGAAGGGAAAGAAAGGGAAGGGAAGGAAAGGGAAGGGACAGGTGGGGAAGGGAAGGGAAAGAAAGGGAAGGGAAGGGAAGAGAAGAGACAGGTGGGGAAGGGAAGGGAAGGGAAGGGAAGGGAGAGGCAGGGAAGGGAAGGAAATGGAAGGGAAAGGAGAGGCAGGGAAGGGAAGGGAAGGGAAGATAGGGAGGGTAGTGTGTGTGTGTGTGTGTGTGTGTTCCCGCGTCCAGCACCGGTCCCCTGAGCTGGGTTGCCGTGATGTGGTGGATGGACACTGCCCGCAACCATGTACACAAACAGCTGACTCTGGCATAGGGGGAGGGGGGGGGCTAGAGAGAGAGAGAGAGAGAGAGAGAGAGAGAGAGAGAGAGAGAGCAGGAGGGCGGGGGGGGGAGGCAATACAAGTCATGTACCATATTTCCCGCCATATAAGACAGTTTTCAACAAAAGTTGCCGTTCTCTGTGAAAGCTTACGTGTTCAAAAAAAATGGATATCCGTGGATGACTAAAACGTTTATCATAAATGCATTTTAGTTTCTCATTGTAAAAATAACTCTGTTAAAACATAATATGATTCAAAAAATCAATCAACATCTATTTCTATGTGATAATAATAATAACAATAATAACAATAACAATAATAACAATAACAAAAAGCAAAATATCAAAAAACCAAAAACGGAAATCTGCGTCAAAATCTTAGAGCGACAAAGTGCACGGTCCCTGAGAGTCAAGACCAAGACCAAGATTGCCCACTCAACGTAGCCTCCCCTGAGTAGCCCGGCAAAGGTTAGCGCCTCAACACTGTGCCGTGAGCGAATCCACCAAGCAACCCTTTTCTTTACCATTACAAAGTCACAGCTGCTCGGGGTGAGAGCACTGTAACTCTTCAACCAACAGTGGAAAAGTTGGAAAGTTTCGTTCAGTCGCCGCAACATCTGTGGTCATATGCCGGAGAGGGACAGGAGGGGGAAGGAATTATAGAAGGGAACAGACCCCAGGAGACGGGACACAACCCCTGATCAATACCTGGTACACATTCACGGAAAAGCCGCCCAAATTTTTCCACTCCGCCCGGGAATCGAACCCGGGCTCTCTCGTTTTGTGAGCCGAGTGTGCTAACCACTGCACCACGAAGCCCCCTAACCAAGAGTGGAGCCCTTTGAACACAGAGAAGGGCACACAGCAACATACAGTATCACAGTCATAATTGTAAGTAAGGTGGCCACATGTAATATTGCATACACATTAAGTTCACGGAAAATGTGGAGGGTTTTTTTTTTCTAAATATATCTTGCCAAATTATGGGTGTGTCTCATATGGCGGGAAATACAGTACTTGATAAACACAAGCTTATTATGCTAACAAGCGTGATCTACTGCCTACCTTCCTTCCTTCCTTCCTTCCCTTCCTAGTTATCTCCTTCCTTCCTTCCCTTCCCTTCCCTTCCCTTCCCTCATCCTTCCTAGCCTTCCCTTTCCTTCCTTTCCTTCCCATCCCTTCTTCCTTCCCTTCCTTCCTTTATCCTATCCATTCCTTCCTTTCATTTCCTTCCTTCCTTCTTCCCACCTTCCCTTTCTTCATTCTTCTCTTTCATTCTTCCTTCCCCTTCCTTCCCTTCATTAGTCTAGCCATCCTTCCCTTCCCTTCCCTATCATTCCCTTCCCTTCCCTTCCTTCTATCCTTCCTTCCCTTCCCTTCCTTCCTACCCATCCCTTTCTTCCTTCCCTCTTTTCTTCCCTTTCTTTTCCCTTCCTTCTTCCTTCCTTCCTTCCTTCTTCCCTTCCCTTCCTCTCCATTTCTTTCTCATCCTTTTCTTTCTTCCATTCCTTCACCCATCCTTCCTTTCTTTTCATCCTTCCTTCCTTCCCTTCCTTTCTTCCTTTCCTCCCTTGATTTCCTCCTTTCCCTTCCTATCCATTCCTTTCCTTCATTCCTTCCTTCCATACCCTTCCTTCCCATCCCTTCCTTTTCTCATCCTCTCTTCCTTCTTTTCCTTCCTTCTTCCCTTCCTTTCTTCTCTTCCTTCCTTTCTCCTTCCTTCCCACACACACACACACACACACACACACACACACACACACACAGACACCCTCCCTCCTCCTCCCCCCCACCCCCCCCCCACACACACCTCCCCCCCCCCCACACACACAGACACCCTCCCCCTCCCCCCCCACCCCCCCAGTACCTCCATCTCGTGCTCGGTGCTTTGGTGAGAGGGCCGGCGCTTGCAAACGGTGCGGTGGAAGCTATCGGATATCTGCCCCTCCTCCAGCTTAGCCTTGGGGTAGGACACGAGCATCTTGGTGGAGGACTCCCAGTTGATGAAGGTGTCCTCCCACGCCTGAGGGAGGAAGGGAGGATGAGGAGGAGGAACACAGAGGAACACAAAGGAAGAACAAACAATAGGAGACCTGCCAATCCTTGCGAGGCTGTTTGTGACAAGCTACACTAACTATCTCATCAAAGGTGGAAGATGAAGGACAGCGAGGAGGAGGAGGAGGAGGAGGAGGAGGTAAGGGAAGGAAGGAGAGAGGGAGAGATGAGAAAAAGAAAGGGGGAAGGGATTAGAATGAGGAGAAAGGAAGAGAGAAGAGGAAGGGAAGGGGAAAGGAAGGGAAGGGTAAGGAAGGGGAGGGTAGGGAAGGGAAGGGAGGGAAAGAGAAGGGAAGGGAAGGGAAGGGTAAGGAAGGGAAGATAAGGGAAGGGAAGGGAAGGGAAGGGAAGATAAGGGAAGGGAATGGAAGGGAAGGGAAAAGAAGGGAAGGGAAGGGGAGAGAAAAAAAGAAAACAAAGAAATGGAGAGAAAGGAAAGGAACACACACACACACACACACACACACACACATATACACACACACACACACCCTTCCCGTCTCCTTCCCACCTCCTTCCTCCCACCCCCACCCCCCATACCTGCAGGCAGCCTGGGGTCCAGCGTTCATCCTGCGCAGCAGTGCCATGATGCGCTTGAGGCAGCGGCCTGGGGGGCAAGGCACTGTTAGGGGCGGACACCCTGACAACAAGGATTACAAGGCAGACAGAATATGACAATGCACACAACAAACAACAGGAAGGGAAGGAAGGGATGGCTTGGATAGGAAAAGGAATGGATGGGAAAGGGAAGGAAGGAAGGAGGAAGGAAGGGATGGCTAGGCTAGGAAAAGGAATGGATGGGAAGGAGGAAGGGAAGGAAGGAAGGAAGGATGGCTTGGCTAGGAAAAGGAACGGATGGGAAGGAAGGGAAGGAAGGGAAGGATGAAAAGGAATGGATGGGAAGGGAAGGAAGGAAGGAAGGAAGGGATAGGAAAAGGAATGGATGGGAAGGAAGGAAGGAAGGAAGGAAGGGAAGGATGGAAGGGGAAGGGAAGGAAGGAAGGAAGGGAAGGCTAGGAAAAGGAATGGATGGAAGGAAGGAAGGAAGGAAGGGAAGGGAAGGAAAGGGAAAAGGAATGGATGGAAGGAAGGAAGGAAGGAAGGAAGGGAAGGAAGGAAGGAAGGAAGGGAAGGATGGCTATAGGAAAAGGAATGGATGGGAAGGAAGGAAGGGAAGGAAGGAAGGAAGGAAGGATTAGGAAAAGGAATGGATGGGAAGGAAGGAAGGGAAGGAAGGGAAGGAAGGAAGGAGGGAAAAGGAATGGATGGGAAGGAAGGGAAGGAAGGGAAGGAAGGAAAGGAAGGAAGGATGGGAAGGAAGGAAGGAAGGAAAAAGGAAGGGAAGGAAGGAAGGAAGGAAGGAAGGGAAGGATGGCAATAGGAAAAGGAATGGATGGGAAGGAAGGGAAGGAAGGAAGGAAGGAAGGAGGAAGGGAAGGAAGGAAGGGAAGGGAAAGGAAGGGAAGGGAAAGGAAGGAAGGAAGGAAGGGAAGGGGAAGAATGAGAAAGGAAGGGAAGGAAGGAAAAGAATGGATGGGAAGGGAAGGAAGGGAAGGAAGGAAGGAAGGAAGGGAAGGGAAGGAAGGATGCTAGGAAAAGGAATGGATGGGAAGGAAGGAAGGGAAGGAAGGGAAGGAAGGAAGGGATGGCGGAAAAGGAATGGATGGAAGGAAA
>NC_066577.1:1997489-2038370 GCF_024679095.1 Eriocheir sinensis
GTGTTACTGTTGTGTTACTGTTGTGTTACTGTTGTGTTACTATTGTGTTACTGTTGTGTTACTGTTGTGTTACTGTTGTGTTACTGTTGTGTTACTATTGTGTTACTGTTGTGTTACTGTTGTGTTACTGTTGTGTTACTGTTGTGTTACTGTTGTGTTACTGTTGTGTTACTGTTGTGTTACTGTTGTGTTACTGTTGTGTTACTGTTGCGCCACAGACCAGTTTAAAACACCCCTGAATGATAGGCAAGAACTTCCCGGTATGAAAACATCAACGTCACCGTTAGAAACAAGAAATTGAAACAATGCCATTTGTCAATATTTTGTAGAGAAGGACGTTTTAACCCTTACATTACAGCGTCGTATATACAAGCACACTGCCACACGCCCCACCCATACGTGGATCATATATATAATCACCACACTCTACGCTCCCTACGTTTCAAATATACCGCCAGTTCTTGACCCAGAAGAATGGTGGAGGCATCTGGCATCCGTACACACTCTCATTCGTCTCAGCCTACCGAAGGCCACGGATCATTCTCCACTTTTGTTCGGAGTACATCCGTCATGTCTCGTGACGCATCAAGCAGTTCCTCCGCTCCGGACGGAAGTAGACCGCGGGCGAATCAAGGTGACAGTGACTCTGATGACTGATATGGTAGTGACATTGAGAGAGGAGGGAAGTGAAGGAATAGGGTGATGTTTTCCTGAGGGTGTCCCGTGTATTGGCAGCGTGAAGGTGTTCTCTACAGTGAAACGTAGAATTATGTTGTCAGAATAAGAGTTAGATTTTGTTCATTCACAAGTGGAAGTTAAGGATCTGACAAACATTCAAGTTTACAAGAAGTGAAGGAATAGGGTGATGTTTTCCTGAGGGTGTCCCGTGTATTGGCAGCGTGAAGGTGTTCTCTACAGTGAAACGTAGAATTATGTTGTCAGAATAAGAGTTAGATTTTATTTATTCACAAGTGGAAGTTGAGGATCTGAGAAACATTCAAGTTTACAAGAAGTGAAGGAATAGGGGGATGATTTCCTGAGGGTGTCCTGTTTATTGGCAGCGTGAAGGTGTTCTCTACAGTGAAACGTATGAGCCAGAATTATGTTGTCAGAGTAAGAGTTAGATTTTGTTCATTCACAAGTGGAAGTTAAGGATCTGAGAAGTATTCAAGTTTACAAGAAGTGAAGGAATAGGGTGATGTTTTCCTGAGGGTGTCCCGTGTATTGGCAGCGTGAAGGTGTTCTCTATAGTGAAACGTAGAATTATGTTGTCAGAGTAAGAGTTAGATTTTGTTCATTCACAAGTGGAAGTTAAGGATCTGACAAACATTCAAGTGCTTGAGCCAAACGCTGTTCACGTGGAGGAAGCAGCAGCGTGTTCCAGCAACCCTCCGCTGAACGCTGCCAGGTTGTTGTACTCTTTCAACTTTCAACCCAAAAACTGCTTTCACCACCCAAATAACTGCCTTCATATATGGTTATCGTTTAAACGGTTAATTATATATGCTTCTTGGCAACAGTCGTGGGCCAGAAACCGGTCTACACGCGGCTCATGAGTGCGATAACCTGGCAGTGGTGACCTGGACCAACACCTCGTTAATTCTACTGTTTTCTCCTCCATGCTTCGTACGTGAGGTAACTACTGCACCAATGATCATCTCCTGTGCTGGCTGGGAAGGATTATGTAGCGATGGACTCAGATTTCTTGTGCACAGGATGTTTACATGTTCACGGGCAGGCTATTTAGGCTGCCAACCCACACGCTTTTAGCCTATTATAAAGGATTTTAGCCACAAACCCTTACATATAGGGTGCAAAAAGCTACTCCTAGGCTGCTACTGTTCTTGTTATGCTGCGTACAAGCAGACGGCCATATATGGATCGCAGTGTTACCAGATGAGTGTTTCACGGAAGGTTAGGGAAACATTGGTGATGGTACTACGGGCCTTGGTCTGTCGGCATCCTCCCCTCCCCTTCATGAGCCGCCACTTCAAGGACGTACGCACTTGACCATGACGGCCTCCATATAGCCTGTGTCCCCACCCAGGCAGTGGTGACAAAAAAGAAAAAAAGGAACAATCAGGATGCTCGTCTACCAAGGCACGCTCATAATCCAAGGCATTTTTTGAGGGATTTTTTTGCTCGTAAATCAGAACACTTGTAAACTAAGGCACTCGTAAGCCAAGGCTTGACTGTGTACGGTTAGGTTAGGTTAGGTTAGGTTAGTTGACACACACACACACACACACACACACACACACACACACACACACATGACAGGTTAGCAGTGATGGTTATATATGGCTAGGTTAGGTTAAGTTAGGTTACTTTACACACACACACACACACACACATGACAGGTTAGCAGTGATGGTTATATATGGCTAGGTTAGGTTAAGTTAGGTTACTTTACACACACACACACACACACACACACACACACACATAAGCACCAGAGCTGGGCGCGTTACTGGATATCGGGTAGTCCGGTACCACTCCTCCGCACCTCGAAACACATATAGTCCGTACCTGTACTTCCGCGCCTAAATTTTTTTCACTCGTTCCGGTACCGCACCTCCGCACCTCCGGTACCGTACCCAAAACTATTAAAGCGCGCCTGAAAAATCTAGTCCGTACCTTAAAAAAAAGAAATACAAGGCAATACTGCAGCACCTTGGGTTCTTGCTATCCGTGCACGTGGTGTTGTCATTGATGACGCACTTCCTTTAAGACGGACGACAAACGGTATATTTTGAACCGGGCCGTAAATCTGAATGAGTGACGTCACTCAAGTGGCGGGAAAACATGCCCTGCAGCACAGACCGCGTAAACGACCGGAAGTATTACTGCAGAGCGCGGACTGTTTGTCGTTTTCATTTTTTATCCTGAAAACCTCAGGTGCGGAGGTACGGACTTAAAATACTGCCGTTCCGCACCTGTTACTTCCGCACTTTTGAAAAACTTTCCGCACTTCGGACCTCCGCACCTCGTTTAAAGGTCCGCAGGTCCGGAGGAGCGGAGGTGCGGACAGAGGTACGGAAGTGCCCAGCTCTGATAAGCACACACACACACACAAGCACACACACACACACACACAAGCATACACACACACACACAAGCACACACACACACACACACACACACACACAAGCACACACACACACACAAGCACACACACACACACACAAGCACACACACACACACACAAGCACACACACACACACACACACACACACACGACTGGTTAGCTATATGGTAACTCGTACGTTAGTTTGTGTGTTATGACCCAAGACATTCAGACAGACACACATAACCACTCTCTCTCTCTCTCTCTCTCTCTCTCTCTCTCTCTCTCTCTCTCTCTCTCTCTCTCTCTCTCTCTCTCTAATCTTTCCTCCTTCCCTCCCTTCACTCTCTCTCTCTCTAACCCCCACTCCACTTTCACCCACCCCCACCTTTGCCATATTATCGTACACACCACATCTCATTGTTGAAGTCTCTGTCTGATATCTTTAACAAAAACAAACAAAACCAGCATCAATAAATAACAGTTTTAACGCTGACTTTAATATTTCTCTGTTATTAGTGTACATTACGAGAGTCTGAGGCTTAAAAATGATAAATTGTGTGCTGAGTACGATAATCTTGCAACGCTGACCCACACACACACACACACACACATACCAGTCGTGAGTATGGTAGAGGCCGCGGCAAGCTCCTGGTAGACGTGGTAGTTGGGCAGCAGGTAGGTGACGGTAGCAGTGACCTCGTCCCACACACAGCGGATGTCTGCTTCCTCACACAGCAGGGCAAAGCAGGACATGGCCACCAGCACTGCGTCAATGTCTATGCTCCACAGATACATCAGGAACACGACCTGGGGAGGGAGGGAGGGAGGGTGAGGGAGGGAGGAAGGCTGGGGGAAAGGGAGGGAGGAGAGAAGGGGGAGAGAAAGGAAGGAAGGAAGGAAGGAAGGGAAAGGAAGGAAGGAAGGGAAAGGAAGGAAGGAAGGAAGGAGAGGGGAGGGAGAAGACGAGAGAGAGAGAGAGAGAGAGAGAGAGAGAGAGAGAGAGAGAGAGAGAGAGAGAGAGAGAGAAAAAAGTGAAGAAAAGAGGAAGAAAGGAAGGAAGAAGAGAGGAAAGGGAAGAGAAGGAAGTAAAGAGGAGGAGGAGGAGGAGGAGGGAAATGAAGGAAAGGATCACACACACACACACACACACACACACACACACACACACACACACACACCAACCCAGCCCCAACACCCCTTACACACACACACACACACACACACACACACACACACAAACACACCAACACACACACACACACACACACACACACACACACACACACACACACACACACACACACACACACACACACACGGGAATGTGGAAGTCAATGACCCTAAAGGTATGGCAGAGTTATTAAATAGAAAATTCCAGCAAGTCTTTACCAAAGAAACAATCTTTATTGCGCCACAAGAGAATAAAATAGAAGTTCATATGGAAGAGATTATGGTAAACAAAGAAGAGATCCATAAATTACTGGGAGAATAGAAGAAGGAAAAGCAGTAGGACCGGATGGAGTATCTGGGTATATTTTAAAAAAATGTAGAGATGAATTAATTGTTCCAATATACGACATCATAAGATGCTCAGTAGCAACAGGTACGGTGCCCAATGAGTGGAGAAGGGCTGAAGTGGTCCCCATATATAAAAGTGGAAGGAAAGATGAACCTTCAAACTACAGACCCATATCCCTGACAAGTGTTTTGTGCAAAATATGTGAAAATAATAAAGAAGCAGTGGACTAAATTTCTAGAAGAGCATAAGTTAATTACCAGCAAACAATATGGATTTCAAAAGGGCCGATCATGTGTTACAAACTTACTCAGTTTTTACTCAAGAGTGACAGACAGAACACAGGAAAGGGATGGATGGGTTGATTGTATTTATCTAGATTTGAAAAAGGCCTTCGACAAAGTTCCACATACAAGACTATTATGGAAACTGGAAAATAAAGGAGGATTGAAAGGAAATATGAAAAAATGGATGGCAAGCTACCTAATGGGAAGGGAGATGAGAACTGTGGTCAAGGACATAAAATCAGAATGGAGAAATGGAGAAAGCGGAGTACCACAGGGTTCAGTATTAGCACCGATAATCTTCCTGGCATATGTAAATGACATGGCTGAAGGAGTTAATAGCTACATAAACCTGTTTGCTGACGACGCTAAATTACAAAACATATAAGAAACAAAGAAGATTGTGAAATATTGCAAGAAGACCTATACAAAATTTGGAAATGGAGTATGGATTGGGAGATGGAATTTAATGTGAAAATGTCATGTTATGGAAATGGGTAAAAGTGAAACAAGACCAATCTGGATATACAAAATGGGAAATGGTGAAACATTAAAAAAAAGTGCATGAAGAGAGAGATCTGGGAGTAGTGATGAGGGATGATAATCAACCAGAGAGTCATATAAATCGGATCTTTAGAGACACATATAACTTGGTGAGAAATATTGGAGTAGCATTTAACTACATGGACAAGGACATGATGAGAAGGCTAATCACTACCATGATTAGACCAAAATTAGAATATGCAGAGGTAGTGTGGTCCCCCATAAGAAGAAGCATATAAAGAAACTAGACAGAATACGAGGATGGCATCAAAAATGTCCCAGAGTTGGAGAATACAGAGGATGGCATCAAAAAAATCCCAGAGTTGTTGGGATTTATATACGAGTAAAGATTAAAGGAAATGAAATTAACAACACTGTAACAAAGAAGAGAAAGGTGAGACCTAATCAAAATTTATAAATTATTAAACAAAATAGATGAAGTAGATAATGAAGAACTGCTACTAACAGAAGGAAACATAAGCAGAAATACAAGAGGACACAGTAAAAAATTGAGAAAGGGGAGATGCTTGAGAGACACAAAGAAGTATAGCTTCCCGCAAAGATATGTAGAGGTTTGGAACAGTCTGAGCGAGGATACAGTATCAGCGAGGAGTGTGCAATGCAGACACGGAGACGGGACCACACGAGCATAATGCCCAGGCCCTGTAAAACTACAACTAGGTAAATACAACTAGGTAAATACACACACACACACACACACACACACACACACACACACACACCATGGGTTTCCGGGCTGTGTTGTGCTGTTTCTCGTGAGCAACATTTCAACAGAGCGTTGGTCAAGGAAGATAATTTGGCAGAGCACGTTTCAGACCTGGCCCTGTTTTCATCCGCGTGGTTCACCGACAAAATGTGGATGACCAAAGTACTCGTGAGGGACATGCAATGACAGTCTGGCAGGTGGAGTGGTTCCCGACACAGGGCCGGCGTGGCGGTGCCGTGACGTGGCCAGCGCACCGCCACGCACCGCAAACCACCTGTGCCGGATTGTTGCATTACGTGTCTCTTGTGAGTGCTCTCGTCACCCACACTGTTAGTGAACCATAGTGGTGAAATTACGGCAAGGTCTGAAACACTGCCAAAGTATCATCCCTGTGTGACGCTTTGTTAAAGTTATTCCCGAGTAAGATATAACCAGGTCAACCCACACCCCAGGTCAACTGGTAACCAGGTCAGCCCACACCCCAGGTCAACCCACACCCCAGGTCAACTGGTAACCAGGTTAACCCACACCCCAGGTCAACTGGTAACCAGGTCAACCCACACCCCAGGTCAACTGGTAACCAGGTTAACCCACACCCCAGGTCAACTGGTAACCAGGTCAGCCCACACCCCAGGTCAACTGGTAACCAGGTCAGCCCACACCCCAGGTCAACTGGTAACCAGGTCAACCCACACCCCAGGTCAACTGGTAACCAGGTCAACCCACACCCCAGGTCAACTGGTAACCAGGTCAGCCCACACCCCAGGTCAACCCACACCCCAGGTCAACTGGTAACCAGGTTAACCCACACCCCAGGTCAACTGGTACCCCTTGCATTGGTAATGCATTGTGGGATTCGCCTTTCACTCTCAGGTCACAGCGGGCACCCTGGAGCACGGACGCCTCCACTCAGTGCCTCACCCAAGCTGGTGTTCTGGCATATATTTCAGTGTTTCTGTACTCAGGAACCCTCAGGCCATCTTGTATAAAACACAAATGTGCTGATTTGCATCGACAACACACCAAACAAGCACACGAAAGACAAGCTTGTGTCAAACAGTTTAGTCAGATCACACTCCAAGGATTCTTGGCCTTTCAAACACCTATAATTCACCTCACTGCAAGCACTTAAACAAGACGTCTGGCTCTGCAGGTGCCTGCACATAAGGAATTTTGGTAATTTACTGCATGTAAATAACACACTGGGTAATATTCAAAATAGCCCGGCCTCACATTCAGCAATATTCACATTATTTCAAAGATTAACTCCTCCAAACCGCAAAACTTTTCTTGGGTGATCCCCATAACGCAAGTCATCGAAAAATACACTTTGAAACTAAGAAAAAGTCCCACAAGGCACCCTGCTGTGAGAGCCCTTTCTTTCCAGGTTGTCACACTTGGCTGGAATTCCAGGATTCCCAAAAAATTCCAACTTTTACTGATGCGATGTACAGAAAAAAATATTGAAGAAAAGTTGCTCATTTTATCGCGATGGAGTCTAAAAATATAGTTTAGAATCTCTGACCGGGAAATTTACTGCCTACAGACAGCCCAAGTTGTGGAGACACTTGAAAAACTGTTTTTTGTAGTTTTTCATTCTGGAATGAATCTCACTGAATAAAATTGTACAAAATCATCCGTATAACTCAACTGTGAAATCAGATTATGATTTGGCTGGAATTCCATGATTCCCAAAAAATTCCAACTTCTGCTTCCCTCCTGTGAACACCCTGTGAACAAGATATTGGTTCCTGTAGAACACCAGGCAAATCATGGAGGTGTCAAGACTACGCTCAGCACGCACACAGCGAGCAGAAACTAGAGGAAGACCGCCAAGACAGGTCGGCTGAGGGAACATCCTCGCTCTGCAGACGCCGTGATGTGCAGGCAGGAACTGTAGGCTGTTTTTGGCACGGAGTCATCCAGGGGGCGAAAGAGGTGCCAGTTAGTCATTTAGCGTCGACATATAGGGGAGAGGGGTGATGATTCGGACACTCTGTAGAAAAATATTTTTAGAAAAAAAGTTTCAAAAGTAGTGTGTAATTTTGTTGATCTCAAAAAGTTCCTCCATCACCTGGCTCTTTAGGCTGCTAATATGACGCCCGTAGCTATTTCCAGTTTTCAGCTGTAGGTGATGAAAGACAAGTTTCTGAATCGTGCGAACCATCCCCTCCCGTGGTGACGGTTCGGCCAGGGGTGGGATGGTACGGACACTCATAATGCTCGCCATAATATTAATATAACTTAAGTTTGATTGGCTAGTAAACAAGAATATATTTACTACAAGACATTTGTAGAAGCACAAGAGTATCCTCTCAATATTCATAGGAAAAACAATAAAAGGAGAACTACTACAAGAAATATCTCAAAATGTTGGTATTATGTCTTCCTTCTCTTCTCACAAGTGTAATATCTGAATATAAATCAACCAAATTAACCTTTTTATAACCGTTGCAACACCTACAGTGTCTAGATTGATTTATATTTAATAAAAATCATGAAAAAATCAACTCTCCGAATCATCACGACTATAAAAAACAACTGTGTGGTCACACTCCTTTTCCAGCACGAGAGCCTCGGTGGGTGATCCTGTTACATGGCAACACCTTCGCCGTGCATCGCTGCGTCACCGAAATGATCTACATTTCGCTACTTGCCGTGTTTTTGAAGCGAGAGCTTACGATACAACCTGAAAATATTACATACGAGATCCAAAAAAACATAAAATCGGACTTGCATCGTAAAGAACAGCTCTGAGGGCGTGGTTGTCCCGTGTGGGCCAAGGCAACAAAGTTTTGCACATTCACAAAATCTCGCGGCACTCTCTCACACACTTTACAGTAAATGCTGTGGCCGGAGCTCGGTGCTGACGTAAGTGAAAATATATACGGCGCCATCGTTGTCGTTAAGGGACTAACCTGGTTACTTGACCAGGGGAGTGAGTTACCTGGTTACTTGACCAGGGGAGTGAGTTACCTGGTTACTTGACCAGGGGAGTGAGTTACCTGGTTACTTGACCAGGGGAGTGAGTTACCTGGTTAGTTGACCAGGGAGTGAGTTACCTGGTTACTTGACCAGGGGAGTGAGTTACCTGGTTAGTTGACCAGGGAGTGAGTTACCTGGTTACTTGACCAGGGGAGTGAGTTACCTGGTTACTTGACCAGGGGAGTGAGTTACCTGGTTACTTGACCAGGGGAGTGAGTTACCTGGTTACTTGACCAGGGGTGAGTTACCTGGTTAGTTGACCAGGGAGTGAGTTACCTGGTTAGTTGACCAGGGGAGTGAGTTACCTGGTTAGTTGACCAGGGAGTGAGTTACCTGGTTAGTTGACCAGGGAGTGAGTTACCTGGTTAGTTGACCAGGGGAGTGAGTTACCTGGTTAGTTGACCAGGGGAGTGAGTTACCTGGTTAGTTGACCAGGGGAGTGAGTTACCTGGTTAGTTGACCAGGGAATGAGTTACCTGGTTAGTTGACCAGGGGACTGCGTTACCCGCTTAGTTGACCAGGGGAATGAGTTACCTGGTTAGTTGACCAGGGGAGTGAGTTACCTGGTTAGTTGACCAGGGAGTGAGTTACCTGGTTAGTTGACCAGGGAGTGAGTTACCTGGTTAGTTGACCAGGGAGTGAGTTACCTGGTTAGTTGACCAGGGAATGAGTTACCTGGTTAGTTGACCAGGGAGTGAGTTACCTGGTTAGTTGACCAGGGGAGTGAGTTACCTGGTTAGTTGACCAGGGAGTGAGTTACCTGGTTAGTTGACCAGGGAGTGAGTTACCTGGTTAGTTGACCAGGGGAGTGAGCTGACGGGTAGTGAGTTGACTTGGTTAGGGGTTGACCTGTAACCTGCACTTTGAAGCATTACTAACTTGTCATCATTGCTGGATAACTTATCAAGATATTCACAACATGTTGCATTCTGTTGCCTGCTGACAGCTGCCAATAAAGAAATATCTGTCCTGCTTTAAGAAAGTTTTACAGCAGAAATTACCTTTACAAACATGATCTACTGTTGAAGTGGAAGAAACTTAATGCCTGAGCCGTCACCACGGCTGCCCTGGACCCTGAATGGACGGTAAAGTTTGGGGCACAGGCTGTGGCTGTGCATGGCCCCAGTGCTCATCTCTGCCACAATGGCTGCCCCTGAGCCTGAATGGACGGTAAAGTTTGGGGCACAGGCTGTGGCTGTGCATGGCCCCAGTGCTCATCTCTGCCACAATGGTCCCTGAGCCATCACCACGGCTGCCCTGGACCTGGACACCCACTGGGACCCATGGCCACTGGGACATAAGGGCTGCCACAGTTTAACTAACTAGGGGGTGCGTTGCTTCACTCGCTCGCTGCCTCCACCCCCAATGGACCTCCGAGCAGGCCTCCACACATCTCCCCTTTCCATTCTAAGCCCCTCCGGCCTGTGTAGATATCGACAACGCCATATACCTGTACTGAGCGAGTCCACAACACCGTGGGCCAGGCCAGTCCCTGGAGTGCCTTCCTGGCAAGACCCACCATTGTTATGCCCTCATAAGCATCAAGATATAATTGTCAAAGTACAAATGTTATAAACGAGCCCTGAAGGAAAACTTGCTCATAAATAAAGGACAATTTTAAACGTGCTTACCCAAAGTGGAGTGCGACAAAGTGATCTCTGTGGCCAGTACCAGCTTGAGGTCACTCTAGGAGGACATGCTCCTTGTTGTCAGTGTCATCACCATCACTGCAATAGACACACTACAATTAGAAATGCTTAGATACCTGCCCTGCATCCATATCCACACTTGTCCAAAAGGCAAAACTCTTCACTCGTGGAACAATTTTTTGTTCAAAAACATTTCAGCATTGATGGTTGACTTTACGGCTGTTTGGGAGCAAGACTAAGTATGATCATGAAATTCACTGTTAGATCTTCATGAGAAAGGAAGCTGCAAATAACAAAAGCCATAATATACTGTGAACTAGTTTATTCCAAGTGTGGGAATGTTAGAGGACGACCTCCAGTGAAGTGGAGGGACAGGGTGCAGGAGTATGTGAGGGAGAGGGGGAAAGATCCTTGAGGAACTTTGAGCAGGCAAGGAGGGAGTGTCTGGATAGAGAGAGATGGAGACTTCTGCCGTGGCCATCCCCTGGTGGGAGCTCCTAGGAGCAGGCGTCAAAGATGAATGAATGAATGGAAAGAAAATCATGACCAAAACAATATTACAATGCCAGCATGGGCGCTAGCATCATTTCCAACACCCAGGGATTCCTGGGAGGCATTTTACACAAAGGGTAACTAAGTCAAGGAGTGACATGTTCGATAATTTCTGAGATTTGACGAAAATTAGTTATGTGTTTCTGAAATATGATTGTGATCTTGGCAACAGTCTCTCAGAGTTTCGTGGCAAACCCTGGCTTCTAAAGTGGCTTTTATTAGCAAAATAGATCAAAATGTTGCGACCGTAGGCGACCCTAATACAGGACTTTAAATGGCGCGCTCAGCTACGCCTCAAACTTTAAATGCCCTATATTTTTGCGTACTTTTGCGTTACTATTAAAGGGATTTACGTGTTTTACTCAGGCAGCGCAGGAAGGATGCTTCATTACAAAAGGATTGTTGCATAAATGAACCAAAGCATGGACTGAATTTTGATGTTCTCCCACAGGAGTAAGGCAGGCGACGCTCCCTTAACACTCCTGGAGTAAGGAATTAAAGACAAAAACACAAGTGACAGCAGCCTGACTGTTCAAAAGGGCAAAGGCATAAGTACGCACTGAACACTTCCTCAAGAGGTGCGCACTTGTGCGTAGGAAACACTGCACGGGTCTAGGAGCTCAGCACTCCGGAAAAGCCTACAGTTCCGAGGGATCCTCCAGCGAGCACTGACAAGGATGTGGCTGGTCTCCTTTGCCACACCGCCAGCACTGCTGTGTCAAGTCCAGCGCCAAGGCTCGCGCCTCTGCACCCAGGAACCAGAACCCTCAGCCTCCTGGACTTTGCAAAGTTGAGGAGAGAACTGTTCCTGTTTCTGGTGCCAGAGGACCAACACACGACTCACAGTCCTCCTCAGGCACCGTCCATCAGCCAGCCCCAAAGAGAGCACCAACAGCTGGGTGAGAGCTGCCCTCAGTGCCCGGGCAGGTGTCCAAACCCGGGCTTGCAGACTCCCAGCCAGGCACACTGACCACTGCACCACGGACCAACCCTGAACACCACACTGCAAACCTCTGCTGCACTAGTTGCATCTCTGGCGCCCACCAAGGCCACCAATGGGCCGTGTTGGCCACACAGGCAGCGCTTGGTGAACCCTCAAGGCACAGAGGTCAGGTTACAGAGTGTGTCTGAGGCTGGCCCCGGGACACACGGCCCTGGTGCCGCCACGCCCCAAGCCACACACTTCACTCCTGCCAGACTTTCCCACACTACTGTTGGCCAGGAACAAAATCTGAGGCACCATTGCCTGCCCCAGGAACACTTCACTCCTGCCAGACTTTCCCACACTACTGTTGGCCAGGAACAAAATCTGAGCCACCATTGCCTGCCCCAGGAACACTTCACTCCTGCCAGACTTTCCCACACTACTGTTGGCCAGGAACAAAATCTGAGGCACCATTGCCTGCCCCAGGAAACTCTGCATTGCACTGGAATAAATTTGTGACTGTAAGGTGAGAAAATATATTCAAAAACGAGGGTTGAGTAAAATGATGCACAAACATTTTCTCCTCTTACTTGACTTGTACTCCTTGCTCGGCACTGCTGGCCCTCACAAGACAGCTGACAGTTGTATGCACCTTTGGGGCAGGGAGGGAGGAGGGAGGAGGGAGTGTTGCCCCTCACAAGACTGGCTGACAGTTGTCAGCACCTTTGGGGCAGGGAGGGAGGAGGAGGGAGGGAGTGTTGCCCCTCACAAGACAGGCTGACAGTTGTCAGCACCTTTGGGGCAGGGAGGAGGGAGGGAGGAGGGAGTGTTGCCCTCACAAGACAGGCTGACAGTTGTCAGCACCTTTGGGGCAGGGAGGGAGGGAGGGAGGAGGGACAAGACAGGCTGACAGTTGTATGCACCTTTGGGGCAGGGAGGGAGGGAGGGAGGGAGGAGTGTTGCCCTCACAAGACTGGCTGACAGTTGTCAGCACCTTTGGGGCAGGGAGGAGGGAGGAGGAGGGAGTGTTGCCCCTCACAAGAAAGGCTGACAGTTGTATGCACCTTTGGGGCAGGGAGGGAGGGAGGGAGGAGTGTTGCCCCTCACAAGACAGGCTGACAGTTGTATGCACCTTTGGGGCAGGGAGGAGGGAGGGAGGGAGGGAGTGTTGCCCCTCACAAGACAGGCTGACAGTTGTATGCCCCTTTGGGGCAGGGAGGGAGGGAGGGAGGGAGGTTGCCCCTCACAAGACAGGCTGACAGTTGTATGCACCTTTGGGGCAGGCAGGGAGGGAGGGAGGGAGGGAGGGAGTGTTGCCCCTCACAAGACAGGCTGACAGTTGTCAGCACCTTTGGGGCAGGGAGGGAGGGAGGGAGGGAGGAGTGTTGCCCCTCACAAGACAGGCTGACAGTTGTATGCACCTTTGGGGCAGGGAGGGAGGGAGGGAGGGAGGGAGTGTTGCCCCTCACAAGACAGGCTGACAGTTGTATGCACCTTTGGGGCAGGGAGGAGGGAGGGAGGGAGGGAGTGTTGCCCCTCACAAGACAGGCTGACAGTTGTATGCACCTTTGGGGCAGGGAGGGAGGGAGGGAGGGAGGAGTGTTGCCCCTCATAAGACAGGCTGACAGTTGTATGCACCTTTATGGCAGGGAGGGAGGGAGGGAGGGAGTGTTGCCCCTCACAAGACAGGCTGACAGTTGTATGCACCTTTGGGGCAGGGAGGGAGGGAGGGAGGGAGTGTTGCCCCTCACAAGACAGGCTGACAGTTGTATGCACCTTTGGGGCTGGGAGGGTGGGAGGGAGGGAGTGTTGCCCCTCACAAGACCGGCTGACAGTTGTCTGCAGCTTTGGGGGAGGGAGGGAGTGTTGCCCCTCACAAGACAGGCTGACAGTTGTATGCACCTTTGGGGCAGGGAGGGAGGGAGGGAGGGAGGAGTGTTGCCCCACCCAAGACAGGCTGACCGTTGTATGCACCTTTGGGGCAGGGAGGGTGGGAGGAGGAGGGAGTGTTGCCCTCACAAGACAGGCTGACAGTTGTATGCACCTTTGGGGCAGGGAGGGAGGGAGGGAGGGAGGGAGTGTTGCCTCACATGACAGGCTGACAGTTGTCAGCACCTTTGGGGCAGGGAGGGAGGGAGGAGGGAGGGAGTGTTGCCCCTCACAAGACAGGCTGACAGTTGTCAGCACCTTTGGGGCAGGGAGGTAGGGAGGGAGGGAGTGTTGCCCTCACAAGACAGGCTGACAGTTGTCAGCACCTTTGGGGCAGGGAGGGAGGAGGGAGGGAGGGAGGGAGTGTTGCCCTCACAAGACAGGCTGACAGTTGTCAGCACCTTTGGGGCAGGCAGGAAGGGAGGGAGGGAGTGTTGCCCCTCACAAGACAGGCTGACAGTTGTCAGCACCTTTGGGGCAGGGAGGGAGGGAGGGAGTGTTGCCCCTCACAAGACAGGCTGACAGTTGTCAGCACCTTTGGGGCAGGCAGGAAGGGAGGGTGGTCGGGAGTGTTGCCCCTCACAAGACAGGCTGACAGTTGTCAGCACCTTTGGGGCAGGGAGGGAGGGAGGGAGGAGGGAGTGTTGCCCTCACAAGACAGGCTGACAGTTGTCAGTACCTTTGGGGCAGGGAGGGAGGGAGGGAGGAGTGTTGCCCCTCACAAGACAGGCTGACAGTTGTCAGCACCTTTGGGGCGGGAGGGAGGGAGGGAGGGAGGGAGTGTTGCCCCCCACAAGACTGGCTGACAGTTGTCAGCACCTTTGGGGCAGGGAGGGAGGGAGGGAGGGAGTGTTGCCCCCCACAAGACAGGCTGACAGTTGTATGCACCTTTGGGGCAGGGAGGGAGGGAGGGAGGGAGGGAGTGTTGCCCCACAAGACAGGCTGACAGTTGTCAGTACCTTTGGGGCAGGGAGGGAGGGAGGAGGGAGTGTTGCCCTCACAAGACAGGCTGACAGTTGTATGCACCTTTGGGGCAGGGAGGGAGGAGGGAGGGAGTGTTGCCCCCACAAGACAGGCTGACAGTTGTCAGCACCTTTGGGGCAGGGAGGGAGGGAGGGAGGGAGGGAGTGTTGCCCCCCACAAGACAGGCTGACAGTTGTATGCACCTTTGGGGCAGGGAGGGAGGTGGGAGGGAGTGTTGCCCCTCACAAGACAGGCTGACAGTTGTATGCACCTTTGGGGCAGGGAGGGAGGAGGGAGGGAGTGTTGCCCCCACAAGACAGGCTGACAGTTGTATGCACCTTTGGGGCAGGGAGGGAGGGAGGAGGGAGGGAGGGAGTGTTGCCCCTCACAAGACAGGCTGACAGTTGTATGCACCTTTGGGGCGGGAGGGACGGTGGGCGGGAGGGAGTGTTGCCCCCCACAAGACAGGCTGACAGTTGTCAGCACCTTTGGGGCAGGGAGGGAGGGAGGGAGGGAGTGTTGCCCTCACAAGACAGGCTGACAGTTGTATGCACCTTTGGGGCAGGGAGGGAGGTGGGTGGGAGGGAGTGTTGCCCCTCACAAGACAGGCTGACAGTTGTATGCACCTTTGGGGCAGGGAGGGAGGGAGGGAGGGAGGGTGTTGCCCTCACAAGACAGGCTGACAGTTGTATGCACCTTTGGGGCAGGGAGGGCGGGAGGGAGGGAGGGAGGGTTGCCCCTCACAAGACTGTCTGACAGTTGTAAGCAACTTTGTGGCAGGGAGGGAGGGAGGAGGGAGGGAGTGTTGCCCCCACAAGACTGGCTGACAGTTGTCAGCACCTTTGGGGAAGGGAGGGAGGAGGGAGGGAGGAGGGAGTGTTGCCCCTCACAAGACTGGCTGACAGTTGTCAGCACCTTTGGGGCAGGGAGGGAGGGAGGGAGGAGGGAGGGAGTGTTGCCTCACAAGACTGGCTGACAGTTGTCAGCACCTTTGGGGCAGGGAGGGAGTGTTGCCCCTCACAAGACTGGCTGACAGTCGTCAGCACCTTTGGGGCAGGGAGGGAGGGAGGGAGGGAGTGTTGCCCCTCACAAGACTGGCTGACAGTCGTCAGCACCTTTGGGGCAGGGAGGAGGGAGGGAGGGAGGGAGTGTTGCCTCACAAGACTGGCTGACAGTCGTCAGCACCTTGGGGGCAGGGAGGAAGGGAGGGAGGGAGTGTTGCCCCTCACAAGACTGGCTGACAGTCGTCAGCACCTTTGGGGCAGGGAGGGAGGGAGGGAGGGAGTGTTGCCCCTCACAAGACTGGCTGACAGGTGTATGCACCGTTGGGGCAGGGAGGAGGGAGGAGGGAGGGAGTGTTGCCCCTCACAAGACTGGCTGACAGTCGTCAGCACCTTTGGGGCAGGGAGGGAGGGAGGAGGGAGTGTTGCCCTCACAAGACTGGCTGACAGTCGTCAGCACCTTTGGGGCAGGGAGGAGGGAGGGAGGAGGGAGTGTTGCCCCTCACAAGACTGGCTGACAGTCGTCAGCACCTTTGGGGCAGGGAGGAGGGAGGGAGGAGGGAGGGAGGAGTGTTGCCCCTCACAAGACTGGCTGACAGTCGTCAGCACCTTTGGGGCAGGGAGGGAGGGAGGGAGGGAGGGAGTGTTGCCCCCCACAAGACTGGCTGACAGTCGTCAGCACCTTTGGGGCAGGGAGGGAGGGAGGGAGGGAGTGTTGCCCCTCACAAGACTGGCTGACAGTCGTCAGCACCTTTGGGGCAGGGAGGGAGGGAGGAGGGAGTGTTGCCCCTCACAAGACTGGCTGACAGTCGTCAGCACCTTTGGGGCAGGGAGGGCGGGAGGAGGGAGTGTTGCCTCACAAGACTGGCTGACAGTTGTATGCACCTTTGGGGCAGGGAGGGAGGGAGGGAGGGAGGAGTGTTGCCCCCCACCAGACTGGCTGACAGTTGTATGCACCTTTGGGGCAGGGTGGAAGGGAGGGAGGGAGTGTTGCCCCTCACAAGACTGGCTGACAGTTGTATGCACCTTTGGGGCAGGGAGGGAGGAGGGAGGGAGTGTTGCCCTCACAAGACTGGCTGACAGTTGTCAGCACCTTTGGGGCAGGCAGGGAGGGAGGGGGGAGTGTTGCCCCTCACAAGACTGGCTGACAGTTGTCAGCACCTTTGGGGCAGGGAGGGAGGGAGGGAGTGTTGCACCCCACAAGACTGGCTGACAGTCGTCAGCACCTTTGGGGCAGGGAGGGAGGGAGGGAGGGAGTGTTGCCCCTCACAAGACTGGCTGACAGTTGTCAGCACCTTTGGGGCAGGGAGGGAGGGAGGGAGGGAGGGAGTGTTGCCCTCACAAGACTGGCTGACAGTTGTATGCACCTTTGGGGCAGGGAGGGAGGGAGGAGGGAGTGTTGCCCCTCACAAGACTGGCTGACAGTTGTCAGCACCTTTGGGGCAGGGAGGAGGGAGGGAGGGAGTGTTGCCCCTCACAAGACAGGCTGACAGTCGTCAGCACCTTTGGGGCAGGGAGGAGGAGGGAGGGAGGGAGGAGTGTTGCCCTCACAAGACAGGCTGACAGTCGTCAGCACCTTTGGGGCAGGGAGGAAGGTAGGGAGGGAGTGTTGCCCCTCACAAGACTGGCTGACAGTCGTCAGCACCTTTGGGGCAGGGAGGGAGTGTTGCCCCTCACAAGACAGGCTGACAGTCGTCAGCACCTTTGGGGCAGGGAGGGAGGGAGGGAGGGAGTGTTGCCCCCCACAAGACTGGCTGACAGTCGTCAGCACCTTTGGGGCAGGGAGGGAGGGAGGGAGGGAGTGTTGCCCCTCACAAGACAGGCTGACAGTCGTCAGCACCTTTGGGGCAGGGAGGGAGGGAGGGAGGGAGGGAGGGAGTGTTGCCCCTCACAAGACAGGCTGACAGTCGTCAGCACCTTTGGGGCAGGGAGGGAGGGAGGGAGGGAGGGAGTGTTGCCCCTCACAAGACTGGCTGACAGTCGTCAGCACCTTTGGGGCAGGGAGGGAGGGAGGGAGGGAGTGTTGCCCCTCACAAGACAGGCTGACAGTCGTCAGCACCTTTGGGGCAGGGAGGGAGGGAGGGGGAGTGCCGCTCTGAGGGCCAGCCGTCGGGGCGGGGCCTGGCTGACACAGTCCTCTGCAACATGTACGCTGTCATGAGTCACCAGGCTTTGCCCCGGAGGCCACACACAGACAGCCACACTACTGTAAAAACAAACAATACCGCATGATAAAGAAAGTCCTCCTCAGGACAATGGTTTGTCTTCACAGCAGCTTAATAACTCTGTGAAAAATTGTCATGGAATAAAGAGCGGCCTCAACCTTCACAGCCCGGCTTTGACTTCAGCTTCCATTACTTCCTCTATTTTTAGTGAGTCTGAGTGTTTTGAGACAGCCATGATCTGCAGCCCTTCTACTGTTCAGTGATGCGGAGAGCAAGCATGTGTTACGCGGCGTGAGTGTGCCACGAAGCATGGAAGCAACACTTGTAGTGTGGAGAGTCTGTTTCCCCAGTGTGTGGGGGAGGCTGCCTCAGGCCCTGGCCAATCAGCGGCAAGCTTACAACAGTAGCCGAGGAGACAGCTGGTGCTGCAAGTATGTAGCACCAGACAGCGGACCAGGTGGAGAGGTGGAGCTAGAACCCTTACTGGGGCAGGGTGGAGCACACTAACACCAGACAGCAGACCAGGTGGAGAGGTGGAGCTAGAACCCTTACTGGGGCAGGGTGGAGCACACTAACACCAGACAGCAGACCAGGTGGAGAGGTGGAGCTAGAACCCTTACTGGGGCAGGGTGGAGCACACTAACACCAGACAGCGGACCAGGTGGAGAGGTGGAGCTAGAACCCTTACTGGGACAGGGTGGAGCACACTAACACCAGACAGAGGACCAGGTGGAGAGGTGGAGCTAGAACCTTTGCCGGGCAGGGTGGAGGGAATACCAGAGTTGTGTATTTCAGTATGAATACTTCAACTTCCGACGAATACAAAAACAAATTCAAACACTCTGAAATGATTTTAATTCCAATACAAATAGGAATCCTTCTTGAAAGCATTTGTAACGGTCCAAATGTGCACTCTTCTCTATCATCACAATCATCACCGTTGTTTTCGCTCATCATCATCACCACCATTTCCTCATTGTAACGGTCCAAATGTGTAACGAGTGAGTGGGTGTGGAATGCAAGTGAGTGAGTGATTATACATTACAACAAACAAGCAAGTGAGCGGATGTGTGGACGGGTGCACGAGTGTGTGATAAGTAGAGACTGTTGGCGTGAATGAGGGTGTGAATGGATGAAAGACTGTTCTGAAATCCCTCATCTCCAGTCTCGAGCCCTAGAGTGATTATTAGTTAGCCAGCGATAGATTATCTAGTTGTAATGCCGAGGTCAGGGAGTACACCGGGGAAGTTGAGTGCGCAAATAAGAGCAAGTCACGTGAAGAAGGGGGAGGAGCTTAGCAAGAAGACCAGGCGAGCAGGCAAGGGCAGGGCAGGGCTCCCACTTTTGGGGATTTTGTCCCCAGATTGGGACTTTTTCATGCATTTAGTGATAATCTGGGGATTTTGGCTTTTTGGGGATTTTCTGGGGAATTCTGGTCGCCTTTAGTGACAATTTAGGGATTTCCAGCTGGAGAGAAAGACTGAACCCAAAAAAACATAAATAGTGAGTTGAAATACAGAAATCTGCATAGTTATTGGGTGCATGATGTCACCACCTTGTGCAAATATTCCAGTTGAAAGACTTTTTAGCACACAAAGCAATTAAGAATGATCACAGAAACTCACTGAAAAGGGAAAGCATTGTGGGACTACTCCATGGAAAACTAGGTATGGCTTCAACTGGGTTAACAGCTAATAAACTAAGTGTACATGATCACCCAATTAAGGTTGTTAAAGCTTATGCAAAATGTCAAAAGCAATGCAACAGACACATGAAATCATTGCAAGCACTAAAATCATAATAATGCTTATGAAGTGTAAAATAAATAATAAGCAACATATACTTTTTGTATGAGTTTTTTTTACTGTATTTTTCAACAGTGCAAGTTTTGCTGGAAAAAGCAAAATAAGAACTCTCAAGCGTTTTTTTTATATTGTGTTGACTGAAGAAATGTCAGACTGCAATATCTCAGGATTCTCAGTTATTTATTGATTTTAGTTTAGTCTATTAATATTTTTTTATAGAAGATAGAACGTGATGGAAAGCACTCTAGTCTATCTCAGCTGCTACGGAATCTCTTTTTTTCATTTTATCCTTCTGTTAAGAATATGATAGAACTTTACTTATGCCAATAATATATTCTGTATACCAAAGTGTAAAGTACACAAGTAACACCTACATTTTGTATGAAAGTGTTTTCTTAAATTACTGTATTTGTTAATAGTGCAATTTATGCTAGAAAAGCAAGAATATGAACTTCCAGTGTATTTTTTCGTATTTTGTTGACAGGAAATGTCAACAGCTAATGCTCAGGATATTCAGTTATTTATTGATTTTGGTTTAGTCTTTGTTTATATGTTATACTGCTTCATGAAAATCACTCGTCTATCTCAGCTGCTAAGGGATCTCATTTATTTATGTCATTTTAGCATTTTATTAAGAACATGATGAAAATTTAATCATCACAAGAAAACTCAAACATTGTGTTACAAGTTCTTTTTTGTTTCGAGAGAAATCATTGTCAAAAAGGGAAAGAAAAGTGTATTATCTGTATAATGATCAAAAGCAGACTTCTGAAATACTTAAAAAGCAAATTTTTCCTATTATTTCGTTTTTTTTTTGTTTTTTTTTTGGGGGGGGCGATACTGTAAGTACACGTCATTATTTGTAAACTAGGAAGTTTTTGTCCAATATAGGGATTTTTCAGCACGAGTCTTGGGAATTACTGATTTGCCTTTGTGGGAGCCCTGGGGCAGGGAGAAGCACGGGCCAGTGAGGAGACGAGCAGCACTACAGCAAGGAGGGCAGCCAGGGAGGAGACACAAACCCTGAGATACAGGCAGACAGTGAGAGGCAGAGAGTGAGACTGACGAGCGGTGAAGGACGCACGTTGAGAGGTGGGCGTGACCGTCCACCACAGCCCTGTGCACACCACCGCAAGCACGGCAGAGGCGAGGCAAGGCACAGCAGAGCTCAGCAAGGCGAGGCGAAACAAAAGCACGGCAGAAGCAGCCTCTTCAACAATGCCATAAACCAGCCTTGCCGTCATAACCACCCAACCACGGCCTCTTCAACCACGCCTCAGCTCGTAAACCACCCAACCACGGCCTCTTCAACCACGCCTCAGCTCGTAAACCACCCAACCACGGCCTCTTCAACCACGCCTCAGCTCATAAACCACCCAACCACGGCCTCTTCAACCACGCCTCAGCTCGTAAACCACCCAACCACGGCCTCTTCAACCACGCCTCAGCTCGTAAACCACCCAACCACGGCCTCTTCAACCACGCCTCAGCTCGTAAACCACCCAACCACGGCCTCTTCAACCACGCCTCAGCTCGTAAACCACCCAACCACGGCCTCTTCAACCACGCCTCAGCTCATAAACCACCCAACCACGGCCTCTTCAACCACGCCTCAGCTCGTAAACCACCCAACCACGGCCTCTTCAACCACGCCTCAGCTCATAAACCACCCAACCACGGCCTCTTCAACCACGCCTCAGCTCGTAAACCACCCAACCACGGCCTCTTCAACCACGCCTCAGCTCGTAAACCACCCAACCACGGCCTCTTCAACCACGCCTCAGCTCGTAAACCACCCAACCACGGC
The DNA here is from genome assembly GCF_024679095.1 of Eriocheir sinensis. NCBI lineage: Eukaryota > Metazoa > Arthropoda > Malacostraca > Decapoda > Varunidae > Eriocheir > Eriocheir sinensis. The sequence goes on from NC_066577.1 coordinate 2,019,411, forward strand.
CTCTTCAACCACGCCTCAGCTCGTAAACCACCCAACCACGGCCTCTTCAACCACGCCTCAGCTCGTAAACCACCCAACCACGCCTCAGCTCGTAAACCACCCAACCACGCCTCAGCTCGTAAACCACCCAACCACGGCCTCTTCAACCACGCCTCAGCTCATAAACCACCCAACCACGGCCTCTTCAACCACGCCTCAGCTCGTAAACCACCCAACCACGGCCTCTTCAACCACGCCTCAGCTCGTAAACCACCCAACCACGGCCTCTTCAACCACGCCTCAGCTCGTAAACCACCCAACCACGGCCTCTTCAACCACGCCTCGTCAACAACGCTGCTCCAGTTACCGGCCCTGGCATCCCCCCCCCCCTGCTGGCACCTCAATCGCCCCAGTGCCCTCCTCCATCCTGCACCAGTCAGCACTTCAACACAGATAAGCATCCAAATGTTCCCCAATCTCCCTGATAGTTAGTTAGGTTCAATAATATGCCGTTATGTATGTATTCATTTAAAATTGTCACTCCGCTAACCGGCCAGGGGCTGTAACTATATTTATACATAAGAAAAGTTATTAAGTTGCTGTAAGTGGTTTAATTTCAAGCCTGTCAACCTGCCATTTGGGCATTACTGAACACACCCCCACACACGCACGTTATCACCACCTCCCCCTTAACTAAACATTGTCTCAGAGTGGTTCACACGGGAATCCACCCACCTTCCAGCATTACCGCGCTAAAACCCAGAACGAGTGTTCACTTGTCTTGAGGCTTGTCTCAACATCATTGACAACCGCTCGGAAATAGCCAGACGACCACCCGGCTACCACATTACCATCTAAACAGTGGCCGTCAGGAGGAATGTAGCGTTGGCTTAAAAAAAAAGACGTTACACATTCATGAACTTTTCACTGAAAAATACCTTCTTGGCGTAACTGTGCACAGCACTCTTCTAAGGTTATGCAACAGTAACATGAGCCAGTGCTGCACAGTACTGTACAGGGGAGGGCAAGTCTGGGGCATCTTCAACACAAGATGGCCAGAAACTTATGGCATGAATTAAACAAGAGAGACCTCCCTTTGTTAGATCATAAGTCTCATTACTGAGGAAGCATATATGACTCTTCTGAGTCAAGACGTGTGGTAACTGTTCGGGGTTTTGTTAGGTTAGGTTAAGTAGAGAGAATTTTCAAACACATGATAGGCGGCAAATTATGGCATAAATTAACAAAGGATGAACTCATTATGCTATACAGAAAGTCTCATTACTGTGGAAGCATATATGTTTTTTCTGAGTCAAGACGTGTGGTAACTGTTTGGGGTTTTGTTAGGTTGGTTAAGTTTAGGAAACTTTTAAGCACATGATATACACAAAGCTATAGCATAAATCAACACCTCACCTTGTTATATTGAAAGTCTTATGAAGGAAGCATATATGTTTTTTCTGAGTCAAGACGTGTGGTAACTGTTTGGGGTTTTGTTGGGTTGGTTAAGTTTAGGAAACTTTTAAGCACATGATATCCACAAAGCTATAGCATAAATCAACAAAGAAAGCCTTCACTTTGTTGTGTAGAAAGCCTCCTTAGTAAGGAAGCATAGATGAGTTTTTCTGAGTCAAGATGTACAGTATAACTTTTGTGGTTTTGCTAGGTCAGATCAAGTTTATGGCAGCTTCAAACACATGACAGCCAACAACTTGTAGCATAAATCACAAGGAAAGACCTCACCTTGTTATATTGAAAGTCTTATGAAGGAAGCATATATGATTTTTCTGAGGACAGACATGTAATAACTGTTCAAAGTTTTGTTAGGTTAGGTCAGGTTTAGGGCATCTTAGAGCACATGATGGGCTTATGGCATAGAGTAACACAGATGACCTCACTCACTCAGATAATCACGTCTCATTCGTAAGGAGGCATATATGATTTTTCAGAGTATAACTGAATTTGTGGTAACAGTTTGTGGTTTTGTTAGGTTAGGTTATTGTTAGGGCATCTTCAAGCACATGATGGGCTTATGGCATAGAGTAACACAGAATGACCTCACTCACTCAGATAATCACGTCTCATTCGTAAGGAAGCATATACGATTTTTTAGAGTAACTTTGTGGTAACAGTTTGTGGTTTTGTTAGGTTAGGTTATTGTTAGGGCATCTTCTAACACATGAGCTAGAAAACTATGGTATAAATCAACAAGGAATGACCTCACTTTGTTGTATAGAAAGTCTCATTAGTAAGGAAGCATAGATGAATTTTCTTAGTCAAGACCTATAGTAACTGTTTGGGGTTTGTTAGGTTAAGTTTAGGGTACCTTCAAACACATGATAGCCAGCACCTTATGGTATAAATCAACAAAGAAGGCCTTCACTTTGATGCATAGAAAGTCTCATTAGTAGGGATTCAATGGACAGTATGAAGATGCTGGTTAACTCTTGCATAAGGGACAGCACAGGGATGAAGGAATGAAGATGCTGGTTAACTCTTGCATAAGGGACAGCACAGGGATGGAGGAATGAAGATGCTGGTTAACTCTTGCATAAGGGACAGCACAGGGATGAAGGAATGAAGATGCTGGTTAACTCTTGCATAAGGGATTTGGACAGCACAGGGATGAAGGAATGAAGATGCTGGTTAACTCTTGCATAAGGGATTTGGACAGCACAGGGATGGAGGAATGAAGATGCTGGTTAACTCTTGCATAAGGGATTTGGACAGCACAGGGATGGAGGAATGAAGATGCTGGTTACCTCTTGCATAAGGGATTTGGACAGCACAGGGACGAAGGAATGAAGATGCTGGTTAACTCTTGCATAAGGGATTTGGACAGCACAGGGATGAAGGAATGAAGATGCTGGTTAACTCTTGCATAAGGGATTTGGACAGCACAGGGATGAAGGAATGAAGATGCTGGTTAACTCTTGCATAAGGGACAGCACAGGGATGAAGGAATGAAGATGCTGGTTAACTCTTGCATAAGGGATTTGGACAGCACAGGGATGAAGGAATGAAGATGCTGGTTAACTCTTGCATAAGGGACAGCACAGGGATGAAGGAATGAAGATGCTGGTTAACCCTAGAACAGTATCGCTGGGCCCGGGCAGACCCAAGCTGTCTCTACTTTTTGATATTCAAGCTCTTTTATCAAAGTGGTAGCCACATGCGAGTTGTGGGTCTGGTTGAAGCCATTTGACACTCAGAGCTTGATGAAGGGATATGCCATCTTCACCGTGCACGCTCCTGACACAAGGTAGGAGGTAGTGTGGGTCCGGTCGGACCCACAGATTCCAACCATGTGATTCTTACTCATGACACTCCATACAGAAAAAGTCATTATTATAGTACATGGAAATATGAGACGTAGAGGCACTAATTCAAGTTTGTGTGTTTAGTAGGCTATTAGTCTTTCTTCAAAGTGTTGTTATCATCTACATATCTGTAAGTATTATATTTTGTTTAGTTTTAGACAGAGGAAATGTCGAGAAAAACGATAACGTGTCACACTGTACTGAGCAAAAGCCATCGCACAGATCTTAGCAGAGGACACCATCAGTTTATGTGATGATGTCACTATCAAACAATTTATTGTGAAAGTGAAGATACTGCCAGCCAAGCTGAGATCACATCCATAGTGCCCACACCTGCCAGATGCCCTGCTGATAAGGCCCCTGCTGACTGCCGTGGCAATGTGCCAAAAGTTGTAGTTGGCATCGACGCACCATGAATGTTACTGTGACACCACAGGAACACCCCAAGACTCACTACAGGAAAAGATAACACATCACCTGTTGCCGGCCCTTTAGGCTTCTCCACGGCACCTCGCCATTCCAAACGCAAATTGATCTTTATAATGAAGCATTTTCTTCATGAATATAGATATTCTCTCAAAATACAAACTATTATGCAAATATACGTGTTACATGTATGCATGTGACTTTATAAATATAGAATGTCCTAAATTAGAGGTAGAATACTTGGCCACATTCATTTGTTCCAGGCACGTCACTTTTTCTGATGCAGAAGGACTTGCCATTGTTCTTCATGAAGGCCATCCAGCCAAGAAAGAGGAATTTTACTTACAATTTATTTTCCTGTCATATGCGTTACCTATTATTTTTTTACATTTTTTTATTAATTTACTCACAAAAAATAGGTGTAGAGATAAACTTTAATTTAAATACTGTGATTGTATTCAGGAATGTCTATTTTTAGAGATTTGTAGCTTTGGAGGTCAAGAAATACGATTTTTGTATTTTTTTCAATATATTCTACAGTGGGGACCCACGTTACTCTCTGTGTTAGTCAAATTAAGCGTTACAGTTCTACAGTTAACTCTGGCATAAGGGATTTGGACAGCACAGGGATGAAGGAATGAAGATGCTGCTCAACTTTTGCATAAGGGATTTGGACAGCACAGGGATGAAGGAATGAAGATGCTGCTCAACTTTTGCATAAGGGATTTGGACAGCACAGGGATGAAGGAATGAAGATGCTGCTCAACTTTTGCATAAGGGATTTGGACACCACAGGGATGAAGGAATGAAGATCATGGTTAACTATTGCATAAACCCCCTAAACCTATCAACAGTGGTGTTCCACAGGGCTCTGTCCGATCACCCACTCTCTTCCTGTTATTCATCAATGATCTTCTTTCCATAACAAACTGTCCTGTCCACTCATACGCTGATGACTCAACTCTGCATTATTCAACTTCTTTCAACAGAAGACCATCACAACAGGTAGTACATGACTCCAGACTGGAGGCTGCAGAACGCTTAACCTCAGACCTTGCTATCATATCCGATTGGGGCAGAAGGAACCTTGTGTCCTTCAATGCCTCAAAAACTCAATTTCTCCACCTATCAACTCGACACAATCTTCCAAACACCTATCCCCTATTCTTCGACAACACTCAGCTGTCACCTTCTTCAACACTAAACATCCTCGGTCTATCCTTAACTCAAAATCTTCACTGGAAACTTCACATCTACTCTCTCACTAAATCAGCTTCCTTGAGGTTGGGCATTCTGTATCGTCTCCGCCAGGGATGAAGGAATGAAGATGCTGGTTAACTCTTGCATAAGGGATTTGGACAGCACAAGGATGAAGGAATGAAGATGCTGGTTAACTCTTGCATAAGGGATTTGGACAGCACAGAGATGAAGGAATGAAGATGCTGGTTAACTGTTGCATAAAGGATTTGGACAGCACAGGAATGAAGGAATGAAGATGCTGGTTAACTCTTGCATAAGGGATTTGGACAGCACAGAGATGAAGGAATGAAGATGCTGGTTAACTGTTGCATAAAGGATTTGGACAGCACAGGAATGAAGGAATGAAGATGCTGATTAACTCTTGCATAAGGGATTTGGACAGCACAGGGATGAAAGAATGAAGATGCTGGTTAACTCTTGCATAAGGGATTTGGACAGCACAGGGATGAAGGAATGAAGATACTGGTTAACTCTTGCATAAGAGATTTGGACAGCACAGGGATGAAGGAATGAAGATGCTGCTTAACTCTTGCATAAGGGATTTGGACAGCACAGGGATGAAGGAATGAAGATGCTGGTTAACTCTGGCATAAGGGATTTGGACAGCACAGGGATGAAAGAGTGAAGATGCTGGTTAACTCTGGCATAAGGGATTTGGACAGCACAGGGAGGAAGGAATGAAGATGCTGGTTAACTCTTGCATAAAGGATTTGGACAGCACAGGGATGAAGAAGCTGGTTAACTCTTGCATAAGGGATTTGGACAGCACAGGGCCCAAGACCCACACCCACCTTGAGTCCCGTGCGTCGCCCCGCGGGGGAGGGGGTCCCTGGGGCTCCCCGAAGTGGTGTTCACCCCGCTGGTCCAGGAAATGGGTGCGCGGGTCACGGGCAAACCTGGGAAAGGAAGATCTGTTAGAGTTGTTTGTGGAAATAAGGGAAAATATAAACCAATGGAAGAAAGATGAAAGCAAAACACAAGTAAGTTTCTCTTCTCTGTTCCTCAGTGAGTTTTTGGCAAAGACCTGAAGAAACGTGTCTGTCTGGTGTGCTCCTTGGTGTGGAGGACAACTCTGTGGAAGGAGGACAAGAAATGTGTGTGTCTGGTGTGCTCCTTGGTGTGGAGGACAACTCTGTGGAAGGAGGACAAGAAATGTGTGTGTCTGGTGTGCTCCTTGGTGTGGAGGACAACTCTGTGGAAGGAGGACAAGAAATGTGCCTGTCTGGTGTGCTCCTTGGTGTGGAGGACAACTCTGTGGAAGGAGGACAAGAAATGTGTGTGTCTGGTGTGCTCCTTGGTGTGGAGGACAACTCTGTGGAAGGAGGACAAGAAATGTGTGTGTCTGGTGTGCTCCTTGCTGCGGAGGACAACTCTGTGGAAGGAGGACAAGAAATGTGTGTGTCTGGTGTGCTCCTTGGTGTGGAGGACAACTCTGTGGAAGGAGGATCAAAAATAAGTGTTTCAATTCAATTAAATTTAATGTTATTGAACTGTATCCACTGATGAATTATCTTCACATTACCTTGGAATTGCACAAAACATTTATTTCAATAGTTAAATCCTAGTGTGTGTACTCACCCGGCCACTGGCCACCAATACAAGGCTTGACAAACACCACTGGAGTGTTCCTGGTGTGCACGCCTTGCCCAGCTACATATTCTGCCTTCCTTTCCCTCGGGGCAGCAAACCTAACAAGCTCCGTCCATCACAGCTCCCAGGCCGGCAGTCTGCACCAGTGGTCTCTGCTGGGCCGGGTTTCTTGTGGAGCGCAGGGAGACGTGACAAACCTTCACACAGCGTCTCCTTGATAATCCTGGTGATGGTCTGTTGTGGCGGCCCCAGTCACCGCTGCTGCACTGTGCCGGGGCAAGGTGACAGAGTTGTCACCACTCTGGCTCGGGGCAGACGGCACTGTTCACTGTGGTGCAGCTTGTTGGCTGCTGCACTGTGCCGGGGCAAGGTGACAGAGTTGTCACCACTCTGGCTCGGGGCAGACGGCACTGTTCACTGTGGTGCAGCTTGTTGGCTGCTGCACTGTGCCGGGGCAAGGTGACAGAGTTGTCACCACTCTGGCTCGGGGCAGACGGCACTGTTCACTGTGGTGCTGCTTGTTGGCTGCTGCACTGTGCCGGGGCAAGGCGACAGAGTTGTCACCACTCTGGCTCGGGGCAGACGGCACTGTTCACTGTGGTGCAGCTTGTTGGTGCATCTCTCAGCAGTCAGCCACAACATGGTGCCAGTCCTCTCCAGGTGGTGTTGATGACTGGTTCCCCGTCACTGAGGTCCCACACAGCAGCACAGCACGGCACCTCAGAAGTGGGTCTTCATGTGCTGGGCAATGTCCCCCTTCATCTTGAAGTGCTTCCCACACACGTCACACTTGAACTCTCTCAGGCCAGAGTGTCTGAAGGAGTGACGCTCCAGGGTTTGCTTCTCTCTGAACCTTTCTCCTCATTCCAGACACTCATGAGGCCTTTCACCAGTGTGTGTGTAAGTGTGTACCTCGAGATGGCTCTTCCTGATGAATGTGTCACCACAAACCTCACACTCATGAGGCCTTTCACCAGTGTGTGTGTAAGTGTGTACCTCGAGATGGCTCTTCCTGATGAATGTGTCACCACAAACCTCACACTCATGAGGCCTTTTGCCAGTGTGTGTAAGGGTGTGTGTGTTGAGGTGACCCTTCCTACTGAACCTTTTGCCACACTCTTGGCATTCATGAGGTCTTTCACCAGTGTGTGTAAGGGTGTGTCTTTTGAGGTTACCCTTGCAACTGAACCTTTTGCCCCATTCTTGGCATTCATGGGGTCCTTCAGCAGAGTGTGTGGGTGTATTTGCTGAGGTCATCCTTCCCAGGGAGTCTTTCCCCACACGCTGGCCACTCATGGTTTCCCTCACCAGTGTGTGCAAGGCTGTGTCTGCTGAACTTGCTCCCAGTCTCAAATCTTGTCACACCCAAACTTTCCCTTTCCTTTGTGGCCGAAGGTGCCAGCAGCAAGGTGGTGGTGGTGGTGGTGGTGATACAGTTGCTGTTGTTGTTGTCAGTGGTGGTGGTGGTGGTGGTGATATAGTTGCTGTTGTTGGTGGTGGTTATGCTGTTGTTGTTGTTGCCGTTGTTGTTGTTGGTGGTGGTTGTGTTCTTCTGGTCCTCACAGCAGTGGCAGTGTTCCTGCTGGTCCCGCCACTCAGGCTGCTGCCCGGCCTTGCAGCCTCCCCTGCCCACCACTCCTGGGGTGAGGGTCTTGCAGGAACCTCAGGGAAGCTGCAGCGGGCGGCAAGGTTCCCCCGACGCCACACTCAGGGACCAAGCGGCAGGCGAGGCGAGGGATGCACCAAGGGGTCCTGAGGTCAGCGGCAGCGTGGATGCAGCGAGCGCTGAGCACAGCGTCCGCCTCAGACCCTCACTTGAGCAGCTGTCTCCTGGCGCTGTGCTCCTCCCAGCATGGCCAACACCACATCCTGGGGTGCAGGAGATGGGCTGTTTATGCCACGCCCTCTTCTGTCTAAGTGCCATCAGGTGCTCCAGTACTCTGCCCACTCCTGAGTGAAAAATGGAAAGGATTTAGTGACAGAAGAGTTTTGACGTTTCCTGCTGTTGGTCCCCAGGGAGGCAGCGAGGCGGCCTGCCCTCGCTGCCCCTCACTGGTGGCTCTGGTTGTTGACGGCAGAGGAGGAGGAGGAAGGGGGACAATTAGAGGAAGAGGCTGGTGATGATGGAGTGACATGCCAGACAGCCAAGCAGGAAAACAAGCAGGAACACTTCAGTGGCAGTTTTGTCTTAATGTTTTGATTACCGTCACATAGTAAACCTGCCCCCCTATGCTCGTGGGGGCAGGGCACACGGACCCCCGCCGCTGATCTCTAATACAACTGGATTGGTTAACTCCGTGCAAACCTTGAGGCCCTCAGCCGCCATCCTTGAATTCCCCGAGGCCGAGGTGTTGATATAACAATTCCAGCACCAACGCTTGCTGAGTGGCAGCAGGACGCGCTGAAGCACTTCATTATGAACTTATTGAATGTTTCAGCCCCCAACTACTGCCTCCCCTACCTGTGTGAGAAAACACTCCACACCCGCCTCCACCCCTGCAGCCCCCAACTACTGCCTCCCCTACCTGTGTGAGAAAACACTCCACACCTGCCTCCACCCCTGCAGCCCCCAACTACTGCCTCCCCTACCTGTGTGAGAAAACACTCCACACCTGCCTCCACCCCTGCAGCCCCCAACTACTGCCTCCCCTACCTGTGTGAAAACACTCCACACCTGCCTCCACCCCTGCAGCCCCAACTACTGCCTCCCCTACCTGTGAGAAAACACTCCACACCTGCCTCCACCCCTGCAGCCCCCAACTACTGCCTCCCCTACCTGTGTGAGAAAACACTCCACACCTGCCTCCACCCCTGCAGCCCCCAACTACTGCCTCCCCTTCCTGTGTGAGAAAACACTCCCCCCCCGCCTCCACCCCTGCAGCCCCCAACCACTGCCTCCCCTTCCTGTGTGAGAAAACACTCCACACCTGCCTCCACCCCTGCAGCCCCCAACTACTGCCTCCCCTTCCTGTGTGAGAAAACACTCCACACCTGCCTCCACCCCTGCAGCCCCCAACTACTGCCTCCCCTTCCTGTGTGAGAAAACACTCCACACCAGCCTCCCCCTGCAGCCCCCAACTACTGCCTCCCCTTCCTGTGTGAGAAAACACTCCACACCTGCCTCCACCCCTGCAGCCCCCAACTACTGCCTCCCCTTCCTGTGTGAGAAAACACTCCACACCCGCCTCCACCCCTGCAGCCCCCAACTACTGCCTCCCCTTCCTGTGTGAGAAAACACTCCACACCTGCCTCCACCCCTGCAGCCCCCAACTACTGCCTCCCCTTCCTGTGAGAAAACACTCCACGCCCGCCTCCACCCCTGCAGCCCCCAACTACTGCCTCCCCTTCCTGTGTGAGAAAACACTCCACGCCCGCCTCCACCCCTGCAGCCCCCAACTACTGCCTCCCCTTCCTGTGTGAGAAAACACTCCACGCCTGCCTCCACCCCTGCAGCCCCCAACTACAGCCTCCCCTTCCTTTGTGTGAAAAAACTACAACCCAGCCTCCACCCCTGCAGCCCCCAACTACTGCCTCCCCTTCCTGTGTGAGAAAACACTCCACACCCGCCTCCACCCCTGCAGCCCCCAACTACTGCCTCCCCTACCTGTGTGAGAAAACACTCCACCCCCGCCTCCACCCCTGCAGCCCCAACTACTGCCTCCCCTACCTGTGTGAAAACACTCCACGCCCGCCTCCACCCCTGCAGCCCCAACTACTGCCTCCCCTACCTGTGTGAGAAAACACCCACGCCTGCCTCCACCCCTGCAGCCCCCAACTACTGCCTCCCCTTACCTGTGTGAGAAAACACTCCACCCGCCTCCACCCCTGCAGCCCCCAACTACTGCCTCCCCTACCTGTGTGAGAAACACTCCCACCCTGCCTCCAGCCTCCACCCCTGCAGCCCCCAACTACTGCCTCCCCTACCTGTGTGAGAAAACACTCCACGCCCGCCTCCACCCCTGCAACATTTTCCCGCAACACTGCGCCGGCAATTATACCCAAACTTGCAGTCTGACATTCACTGGAGATAATATAACATGGAAACATTGAGATGAATTGAGTTGACATGAATATACCCTCCTGAGTGCAAGCCACCTCAACTATACCTGACCTGACCTGACCTGGCTTGTGCCCCGCTGCCAGAATACAATAAATGGAAGCACATCCTTGACACATCCTCCCGGACACTATGCCGGGAAATCACTGCCTCACACACGAGTGGTTCAGACGGCAAGCAACTCGGCCGTGTCTCGAGTGCCCAAAGTCCTTAATTTGCAGCGAGGGTAAACACTTCCCTGCTGCAGTTTCCTGTTTCCAGAGTTTTCTTCCACTTGATAGTTTTTTCAAGTTAAGGAGAGTGTTTTGAGGCGTTGTGCGTGTGAGTAATAACCGTAACATGGCCGTGACAATGGGGTCAAGACTGCCATTATTCACGCGCCAATATCTCATTTCCTACTTCATCTGCTGTCATACATATTTTCTCCTTAACTTTAAACCTCCCGGAAAACCACAGGAAAGAGTGAGGAGAAAGAAAAAGCAAGTGTGAAAAGAACCGTGAAATGTGTGTGTGATCCCGTGCAGCAGCAGGCGGCGTGACCCTCTGCCGCCAGTGACAACACCGGCACAGCGTGAAGCCTGCCACACGTATTACCGGAAAACACTAAACCTGACCTGACCTAAACTAAATAAATAAACCTGACCTAACCAAACTAAATAAAACCTGACCTGACCTGACCAAACTAAATAAAACCTGACCTGACCTGACCAAACTAAATAACACCTGACCTGACCTAACCAAACTAAATAAAACCTGACCTGACCTAACCAAACTAAATAAAACCTGACCTGACCTGACCAAACTAAATAAAACCTGACCTGACCTAACCAAACTAAATAAAACCTGACCTGACCTAACCAAACTAAATAAAACCTGACCTGACCTAACCAAACTAAATAAAACCTGACCTGACCTAACCAAACTAAATAAAACCTGACCTGACCTGACCAAACTAAATAAAACCTGACCTGACCTGACCAAACTAAATAAAACCTGACCTGACCTGACCAAACTAAATAAAACCTGACCTGACCTAACCAAACTAAATAAAACCTGACCTGACCTGACCAAACTAAATAAAACCTGACCTGACCTAACCAAACTAAATCAAACCTGACCTGACCTGACCAAACTAAATCTAACCTGACCTGACCTGACCAAACTAAATCAAACCTGACCTGACCTGACCAAACTAAATCTAACCTGACCTGACCTGACCAAACTAAATCTAACCTGACCTGACCTAACCAAACTAAATCTAACCTGACCTGACCTAACCAAACTAAATCTAACCTGACCTGACCTGACCAAACTAATCTCACCTGACCTGACCTGACCAAACTAATCTAACCTGACCTGACCAAACCAAATCTAGTGTAACCTGACCTAAATAAACTAAATCTAAGCTGATCTGACCTGACCAAAGCAAATCTAGTGTAACCTGACCTAAATAAACTAAATCTAGCCTAGCTTGACGATATCTGATCTAACCAATCTAAATCTAACCTACTCTGACCTCACCAAATGAAATCCAGCATATAAACTAACTATATCCAGCATAACCTGACCTGGCCAAATGAACTCTAGCCTGACCTAACCAAATGAAATCCAGGATAACCTGACCTCACCAAATGAAATCCAGCATAACCTGACCTCACCAAATGAAATCCAGGATAACCTGACCTCACCAAATGAAATCCAGCATAACCTGACCTCACCAAATGAAATCCAGGATAACCTGACCTCACCAAATCAAATCCAGCATTACCTGACCTCACCAAATGAAATCCAGCATTACCTGACCTCACCAAATGAAATCCAGCCTAACCTGACCTCACCAAATGAAATCCAACCTAACCTGACCTCACCAAATCAAATCCAGCATAACCTGACCTCACCAAATGAAATCCAGGATAACCTGACCTAACCAAATGAAATCCAGGATAACCTGACCTCACCAAATGAAATCCAGGATAACCTGACCTCACCAAATGAAATCCAGCATAACCTGACCTCACCAAATGAAATCCAGGATAACCTGACCTCACCAAATGAAATCCAGCCTAACCTGACCTAACCTGACACCATTCAGGCCAGAGCGGCCTGCACATGACACGGTGGCCGTAGAGTCGAGGGCCAAGATCAACGTGGTCTTACTGTGGCTATTATAATTATTCGTCTCCACAACAAACGATGGATCAAAACGCTCAAACAAACCAAACAACAATAAAATCAAAGAAAAAAACACCAAATGGCAAGCGGCAATAAAGGACGCAAATACTGCACAAAGGCGTCCTTCGTAGTGGGCCGGGTGTTATTCTGGAATTTTACTGATTAGTTTGGGTTAGTTTTGTTATGTTTAATTTTTTACAATATTCTGCCAATAATCTACTGCTAGGGAGGAGGGAACAGCTGGTAATGGTGTGTCCCTAATAACTGGAAGTGACTGCTGATGTGAGTCTTGACCCCTAAAGGACAGGCTACTGCTAGGGAGGAGGGAACAGCTGGTAATGGTGTGTCCCTAATAACTGGAAGTGACTGCTGATGTGAGTCTTAACTCCCATGCAAGTGAAGTAGAGAGGCTTGGGTGTACTTCTGGAGCAATACCCAAATGATGCCTCAGAACACTCACCGGAATGAAAAATCTATCAAATAAATGAAAGAAAAAACACCCAAAACAGGCAGCGGCAGGAAGGCACAAAAACAGCACAAAGGTGTCCTTCACAATGACACGGGTGGAGGTATACAGCAGGGAGACGGGTGTACGGTACTTCTGGAATTTACCACATATAGTTAGGTCAGGTCAGGTTGGGTTAGATTTACTTTGGTTAGTTTTGTCAGGCTTAATTTTTGAGGATAAATACAAAGTACAGGGCCCGCCTTGGGCAAGAAGGTTGGTAAAAAATTAAGTAAAGGAAATAATAGTAAAGACATACGAGCAATGACGTGTTGGTATACAAATGCTGATGTCTTGAGCACCAAGTTAATCGAGTTAAGATTTAGATTAAGGCATTGTATAAGCAAGCCACTTCTGTTATTTATATGTGAGGTTAATCCAAAAAATTTGAGATATCCCTTGACAGCTGAAGAAATGTCAATATCTGGATATAAGTTATATTTAAAGAGAGAGAATAGAGGAATAGCAATATATGTACATGAGAGTATATCAGCATGGCAAGTGGAGATGAACACAGAATTTGAAGAGGCTTTATGGATACGCATGAGAGTTAACAAGAACGAGGAAGCACTGATGGGGTGTTTATACAGAAGCCCACACAGCAGTAAGGAAAATAACGATAAACTCAGACAGTTATTGGTGGAAGTGAATTCTGGTAGGGATACACACGTTTTTATGGTTGGTGATTTCAACTATCCCAAAATTGATTGGGAAAATTGGACTACAGAGGGAGCACAGAAACAGAGGAATATAAATTTATAGAAGCAGTGAGGAACTCTTACATGTACCAACATGTATCACAGGCCACCAGAGGAAGAGGCATGGTTTCAACAAGTTTACTTGACTTAATTATGACCAGAGAGGAAGGTATAATATCAAATATTGAATATGAGTCCCCCCTTGGTAAAAGTGATCACTGTGTACTTATAATAGACCTTAAATTTTTTAACAGTGTACCCCAGCGCTCATATGAGAAGTTTTATTATGATAAAGGGGACTATGAAGCTATGCGTACATTTTTAGGGAGTATCGAATGGGAAGAAGGATTCAAACACTGCAAAGATAATGTAGAGGAACAGTTGAAGATGATCACAGAAAATTTGCAGTTAGCAAAACAAAAATTTATCCCCAGTAAGATCATTGATACTGCAGGACAACGACAATATAATACACCACTTGACATGAAGACACGACAAGCAGTGAGGAAGAAACATAGAACATGGCAAAGGTATATTGAGACCATGGATCAACAGAAATATAAAGAATATGCCAGGGCAAGAAATAAGGCAAAGTCTATGACGAGGAAACTGCAGAGGGCAGCGGAAAGGAAATTTCATTAAGTGTAAGGAGAACCCAAAAACGTTTGGAAATATGTGAAAAGTAAAGTGAAGGTAAAGAGGGTGTAGCTGATCTATACATATCAGAGTCAGGGGACAGAAGAATTGACAAAAACAGATGGTGAGAAAGCACAGGTACTAGCTGATTTCTTTAGTAGTGTATTTATAGAGGAGCTTGATTCAGTTCCACCACCCATCGCAACCAGAAATTATGGAAGTAGACTTGAGATGGTTGAGATAACTGCTCATAAAATTAAGGAGAAACTGAAAAATCTCAAAGTGGATAAATCTCCTGAACCAGATGAAATACAACCGAGGATATTAAAGGAACTTAGTTCTGAGCTTGCAGAGCCCCTGAAAAGCTTATATAATACATCACTTCGAACGGGAAAGGTACCAGAAATATGGAGACAGGCTACAATATCGGCTATATTTAAGAAAGGCTGTAAGAAAACGCCAAGCAACTATAGACCGGTAAGCTTAACATGTATATTATCTAAAGTAATGGAGTCTATAGTGAGAGATAAAATGGTTCATCATATGTCAGCAAACAATTTGTTTAGCCAGAGTCAGTTTGGCTTTATCAGTGGGAGGTCAATTACACTACAGTTATTAAAGGTAATGGATACATGGACTGAAATACTGGAAGGTGGAGGAGAACTTGATGTAGTGTATCTAGATATAAAAAAGGCATTTGACACTGTCCCACACAACAGATTGATGATGAAGTTAATATCCTATGGAATGGGAGATCAACTTGTATACTGGATTAAAGCCTTACTAAACAGAAGAAAACAGAAAGTGGTTGTTAGAGGTTCCTCGTCAGAGTGGAAGGATGTTGTCAGTGGAGTGCCTCAGGGAAGTGTTATTGGACCATTACTGTTTGTGATATATATTAATGACTTGCCAGATAATATTGAGTCATCGGTATACATGTTTGCTGACGACACTAAATGTTTTAAGGAAATTGGAAGTTCTGGGGACCAAGGATCACTCCAGAGGGATTTGGACAGGCTACAAAGTTGGTCAGTGGATTGGTTATTGAGTTCCATCCAGCGAAGTGCAAGGTTATGACAGTGACAAGGCAAAGGAATCAACAAGTGGAAAGAGAATATTTTATGCAGAAGGAAGACCAACCTGTAAGTCTTGAACGAGTGGATAGTAAAAAGGATCTCGGAATAATAGTAGACCAGCATCTTACATTTGAACAACATATTAATGACAAAATAAATAAAGCCAATAGAACAATGCGACTCATCAGAAGGTCATTTGTGGATTTAAATAAAGAAAATTTTATTAGATTGTATAAAGTACTGGTGAGACCACAGCTGGAATTTGGAAATGTGATATGGAGTCCGAGTAGAAAGAAGGACATCACTTCCCTGGAAAATGTGCAAAGGCGATCAACGAGAATGGTAAATGGACTTAGACACCTATCGTACCAAGAAAGGTTAAAGGAACTTAGTTTGCCAACATTGGTGTATAGGAGGTTAAGGGGTGAAATGATAGAGTGGCTCCAGTGCTTGACTATAATGTACGTGAAGAATTAGTGACAAGAGGACACCAATACAAATTGAATAAAAAGAGGTGCAACACAAGGATCCGTCAAAACAGTTACATGAATAGGATAGTAAATGTATGGAATAGTCTTCCCTCCTCTGTAGTAGAGGCCCCAAGTATTTATACATTTGAAAAGAGACTTGACCGCCACTGGCAGCATCAAGAAGTGTTTTTTAACTATGAAGCAAAGTTGTCTGTTTCGCCACAGATGTCCATACCATAGTTTTTTTTGAGCTGTTACTGAAGATCTGGATATAGAGGCCCTTGGGCCTGCGTCCAGCACTCACCTAAGTATACCTAAGTATGTGATAGGCCTCACACTGTAGTGACACGACTAGCCTGATGGGTGAGCCTCCCATAACCCACTTAGCCAGGGGGGCACCTCTTTGGCCCACTGGTAAAGGAGTGGCTCTCCCGTTACGGGGCAGGGCGGCGGCAGGTGCACGTCAGGCATTGAAAAGTCAACCTTTCAGTGGTTTCTGGAAAATAAAACTTTCTCCATAATAAACAGCATCATATTTTGCACTGAAATAAAGCGTGTCTCAAAATTAGTACCACCTAGGCTCCTGTCCTTCCCTCAACAACCCCCGAGCAGCCACCTGAGACCCCAAAAGCTGGAAATGTGTAAGCTTGGGTGTGATTCTGAAATAATACCAAGCTGTCACCTCAGCCATAAAAAGCCTGAAACAGGTAAACTTGACATGGGGCAGCTTGGGTGTGATTCTGAAATATTGCTGACCCATCACCTGAACCGGTAAAATTCTAGTGTTTGCCCATACTCCCCCCTCCCCCCCATACAAGCCTGGGGACCTGGTGGGAATGCGGGGTTTCGGGTGGGGGACACGAAATCCGTCGCATTCGCGTATTTTTTTAGTGGGGGGGGGGGGGAAAACTCCCTAGATCCAGGGAAATTTCTTAAATTTAGGGAATTTCTCCTCCACCACTAAAATAAGCGTTTGCGACGAATTTAGTGTTTCCCATACGAAAACCACGCACTCAGTGGATCCCCAAGCTTGTTTTGGGAGAGAAGCGTAGTGAACCCACCAAACGATGCTCACCTCACCATCTGGCGTGGCACCGGCGGCCATCTGTGCTCACATAAACGCCTCCACCACACTCATGCCCTCTCTCTCTAGCAGGCTGTCACCTCATCGCAAGGTTTCTGTCCGCCAAGTAGAGTCCGTGGCACCAAACACAGTGTATCTTCATTGTTTATCACTGACACAAGTAAAACCACCGGCTAGCCGGGATCCATCCAACACCGCGCCTTTAACACTACTGCGGCTTGTGCAGGAAGTGCAGGCTCTCGAACCTCTTGCCCGAGCTGTTCGAACACGTGAATCCCTACTGACCGGATTTTGAATCTGCTTCACGGGCTCGTATTCCCAGTATACAAGGTGATTGTGGATATTGACTCCGCGCCTCCAGAATACGATAATACGCCTCCATATATCATAGTAAAAAAACAAAGTACTTAAAAGTAAAGAAGCCGAATTAATCCCCTTCCCCCAACGATCTTGGGGGACCTGCGTGAACTCGGGGTATTTGGGTGGGGGAGCATATTTAAACTACTCCAACCGAGCTTTACGACCTGGGGCCGTATACACAAACGTTCTCAGCATCGCTAAGTGCACTTAACGGCAAAGAATCGTTAAGTTTTCTACTTAGCGCTGGAGCTGGAGCACTTAGCGGGCGGAAAATTTAAGGCGGGGAAGGGGCTCCCATAGCACCGTTAAAAATGTATAAGTATTGCAAAATGGCGGATTACAGCTTACCTATGAATGCTTACCTATGAATGGATAGTGGGGGAGTAAGAAGTGACTTCTTTTGGTGTTCCCCACCTCTAAGACCTGTTAGCCTCATGCCCCTGATCCAAGTGCCTGTCATACCGCGATTTGAAACTGGCTATTGAAGGGGCAGATACCACATTATCTGAGAGCTTATTCCACGGGTCTATAACTCTAATGGCAAACCAGTTTCCCTTCATTGCGGTTCGCCAATGGTCTGGTTTACTCAGCTTGTAGGAGTGGCCCCGCAGTCGGTGAGTGTTGAGTTGAAAGAATCTGGTGAGGGGGACGTCCTCGTAGCCATGCAGGAGCTTGTATGTCTGGATCATGTCACCCCTCACTCTTCTCTCTTGTAGCGTCTGGAGGCCAAGGTGCTTACAGCGCTCTTCGTATGGCAACTGGGCAATGCCTGGTACTAGCTTTGTTGCCCTTCTCTGCACCCTCTCCAAGGCCTGGATGTCCTTTGCCAGGTATGGGGACCACACTTGGGCCCCGTAGTCCAAGATGGGCCGGACTAGAGAGAGATATAGCGGCAGCAAGATGGTCTTATCCAGCACACTGAAGTTGCGTTTGATGATGCCCAGTCTGCTGTTCGCTTTAGCAGCCACCATTGCCACGTGACTGGATGATTTGAGGCTATTGGCCACTATAATGCCAAGGTCCTTTTCCCGGTCCGACTGTTATAGTAGGATATCAATGTATTATTATTATTTAATATCACCACGAATTAGGCATACAATTGTCAATGGAAAAACCCCACGACAGATAGATCACGCCACCTTAAAGGAATGTCGTCCGTCAGTGTTTACCGTCTCAGTTTTGTATACTTAGCACTCCGATGGTGCGTGGAGGTCACCTTGACATACGTGACCAATTGTAACAATTATTTTCCAACCTGTAACTCGCCACTCCTTCACGAGAGTCCGACTGACACACAACGACAGTCGCTCTCGCTCCGTCGCTTCTT
>NC_066577.1:2038470-2083470 GCF_024679095.1 Eriocheir sinensis
TGTGCAGCGGGGTCATGGAGGGGGGGGAGGCATGCAGTTAGCAAGTTCAGAAGAGCAGTCAGCGTGGAAATATCGATAGAAGATAGAAAGAGAGGCAACATCGCGGCGGAATTTAAGAGGTACAAGACTATCAGTAGTAGGAGGAGAGCTGATGAGACGAAGAACCTTAGACTCCATGCACTCTGTCCAGAAGAGCTGTGTGAGTGGAGCCCCCCCACACGTGAGATGCATCCTCCATATGAGGGCGTAAAAGGCCCTGTATATGGATAGCAACTGCGCAGGGGAAAAGAACTGGCGGAGACGATACAGAACACCCAACCTCGAGGAAGTTGATTTAGCGAGAGGGGAGATATGAAGTTTCCAGTTGAGATTTTGAGTTAAGGATAGACCGAGGATGTTAAGTGTTGAAAAAGGTGACAGCTGAGTGTTGTCGAAGAATAGGGGATCGGTGTTTAGAAAATTGTGTCGAGTTGATAGGTGGAGAAATTGAGTTTTTGAGGCATTGAAGGACACAAGGTTCCTTCTGCCCCAATCGGAAATGATAGCAAGGTCTGAGGTTAAGCGTTCTGCAGCCTCCAGTCTGGAGTCGTGTACTTCCTGTTGTGATGGTCTTTTATTGAAAGAAGTTGAATAATGCAGAGTGGAGTCGTCGGCGTACGAGTGGACAGGACAGTTTGTTATGGAAAGAAGATCATTGATGAATAACAGGAAGAGAGTGGGTGATAGGACAGAGCCCTGTGGAACGCCACTGTTGATAGGTTTAGGGGAAGAGCAGCGACCGTCTACCACCGCAGAGATAGAACGCCCGGAAAGGAAACTGGAGATAAAGGAACAGAGAGGGATGGAATCCGAAAGAGGGCAGTTTAGAAAGCAAAGACTGGTGCCAGACTCTATTGAGGGCTTTCGATATGTCTAGCGCAACTGAAAAAGTTTCACCGAAACGGCTAAGAGAGGATGACCAAGAGTCAGTTAAGAGAGCAAGAAGATCGCCAGTAGAACGCCTCTTGCGGAATCGATACAGGCGATCAGATAGAAAGTTAGAAGTGGAAAGGTGCTTTTGAATCTTCCGGTTAAGGATTGATTCAAAAGCTTTAGATAGACAGGAAAGTAAAGCTATAGGGCGGTAGTTTGACGGATTGGAACGGTCACCCTTCTTAAGCACAGGCTGTACAAAGGCATACTTCCAGCAGGAAGGAAAGATAGATGTTGATAGGTAGAGACGAAAGAGTTTGACCAGGCAGGGTGTCAGCACGGAAGCACAGTTTTTAAGGACATTAGGAGGCACTCAATCAGGTCCATAAGCCTTCTGAGAGTTGAGGCCAGAAAGGGCATAGAAAACATTATTTGGAAGAATCTCAATAACAGCCATAAAGGAGTCAGAGTGGGGATGAGGGATGAGTAGGAGGAATATGCCCAGAATCGTCCAGGGTGGAGTTCTAACAGAAAGAATTACATACGTAGATTTAGACCCCACCAACAGTCGTGCTGTAGAGCTGAGAAAGGAGGAGGAGGAGGAGGAAGAGGAGGAGGAGGAAAGAGCGAGTAAGAGAACACAACAAAAA
Organism: Eriocheir sinensis; assembly: GCF_024679095.1. Lineage (NCBI taxonomy): Eukaryota > Metazoa > Arthropoda > Malacostraca > Decapoda > Varunidae > Eriocheir > Eriocheir sinensis. Next base: position 2,040,033 of record NC_066577.1, read on the forward strand.
CAATATCAACAAAAATCAGAAGAAAAAGATGAAGAAGAGAAATTTAGAGATGGTTAAAGGAAAGAAGACAAGAACAAAAACAATCAATGGTGGTGTTTGATATTGTTGGAAGTGATGTTAAAGAAATGGCACAAATTCTAACTTCGCTATCTCATTACGACAGGTTATTGCTCTCTCTCTCTCTCTCTCTCTCTCTCTCTCTCTCTCTCTCTCTCTCTCTCTCTCTCTCTCTCTCTCTCTCTCTCTCTCTCTCTCTCTCTCTCTCTCTCGTGAACATCTTAGATTTGAAATTTTGAGAGAGAGAGAGAGAGAGAGAGAGAGAGAGAGAGAGAGAGAGAGAGAGAGAGAGAGAGAGAGAGAGAGAGAGAGAGAGAGAGAGAGAGAGAGAGAGAGAGAGAGAGAGAGAGAGAGAATGGAATTTTAAAAAGAATTTGCCGACGCTCAAAGGAGGAAGAAGAGGAAAAGGAATAGGAGGAGGAGGAAGAGGAGGAGGAGGAGGAGGAGGAGGAGGAGGAGGAGGAAGAACACTAAAGAACACAAAGAAAGAATAAACAACAGCAGACCTGGTCGTCCTTAAGAGGCAATTTGTGACAAGCTACACTAACTATCTAATCAAAAGTGGGAGATGAAGGACAGCAAAGGCGAAGGGTCCTCCCCACCCCCCATCCCTCCAGCCAGAGCTGGCAGGAAAGGTAAAAGAACCATGCAGCATGAAAAAAACTGCATGGAAATTATGTAGGAAAGAGGAAAAAACTATACATTCATTTAATACCCTGCATATTATAAATCTGAAATCAGTGGGCAGCTAACAGAAGTTTTTAGGAAGTCACTAGACACAGGGGTGGTGCCTGTTTCCTGGAGGCAGGCACACGTTACTCCAATATTTAAGAAGGGAGACAAATCTTCTATGGAAAACTATAGGCCGATTAGTTCGACGCCAGTTATAGGTAAAATGCTTGAGTCAATAATAGTTGATAGTATTAGGGACCATATTGACAGACAATTTAATTCACGACTCACAGCATGGGTTTAAGGGAGGTCGTGCCTCACTAATCTTTAATCCTTTTACAATAGAGTCAACGAGGCAGCTGACAATGATGAGAGTTACGATGTAGTTTATCTTGATTTTAGTAAGGCCTTCGATAAGGTACCTCACCAGAGACTGTTAAATAAAGTCAGGGCTCATGGAATAGGAGGGAAGGTTTATGATTGGACCAGGGCGTGGATTAGCGACAGGAAACAGAGGGTTACCATTAACGGTAAAAAGATCAGAATGGGGTAATACTACCAGTGGGGTTCCTCAAGGTTCAATTTTAGGCCCGCTTTTATTCATTATCTACATCAGTGACATAGACAATGGGATAACTAGTGACATAGGTAAATTTGCAGATGACACCAAAATAGGACGCGCTATTAGGACAGGGGATGATGCTAGAGCACTGCAGGAGGATCTCAACAAACTGTCAGCTTGGTCAGAGACATGGCAGATGAATTTTAATATCATCAAGTGGAGCGTACTGAGTGGAGGAACACGCAACCCATTACACGGATATATTTAGACTCCACAGCGATAGGCAGATCAGAGTGTGAAAGGAATTTGGGAGTGTTAGTGAACTCGGACCTAAAACTAAGAGAGAGAGAGAGAGAGAGAGAGAGAGAGAGAGAGAGAGAGAGAGAGAGAGAGAGAGAGAGAGAGAGAGAGAGAGAGAGAGAGAGAGAGAGAGAGAGAGAGAGAGAGAGAGAGAGAGAGAGAGAGAGAGAGAGAGACGAGGGGACGAGGACATTCCAGACGCAGAACAAAACAATGCAGGAGCGCGGCGCCTAACAAGGTTCCTGGGGCAGCGGGCGGCCAGCTGACATTTATCGCGAGGGACTGGGTGACGCGTGCAAATCTACAGGTTCGTACAGTGTCCCCTTACTGGAGCAATCACGAGAGCGAGGCGGGAAGAGAGAGAGGACAAGAGAACAACAACAACCGGGAGACCATAAAATGTAGGACAGGTTAACCGTTAAGCTAACGTTGCTGTTAAGCGGATTAGCGCGTTGCTGGGCTCACCATCACTTTTGGCGTTGTGAAATTAGCTTGTAGAGCAAAATCAGTGGATTCATATTCTCAAGCATTCAGATTTGATAAGGCTTTCATAGAGGTTGTGGGTAGTTTCAAAAGCTTTTTGGCAGTTTAACAAGACACTAGGCGTTGTGAATTTAAAATGTAGCTGAAAATAGATGTTCTGGATCCTTATCCTCAAACATTCACATTTAATAAGGCTTTCATAGCGGTTGTGGGTGCTTCTATGGGTAGTGATAATGATAGTTTGAGAAGGCTTCTGCACCGTGAATGTGAAAAACACTTTCGAGTACTTCAGACGATGGAAATAAACGCAAATGTAAAATAATTTACTTCGACCTAAAACAAAAGCACCGCCTGAGAAGATTTGAGCAGAAGAAAATAATCACTCATTTGCACCGTGTTATAAATATGGTTCCTTGAGTTAACGTAACACGCTCTTGACTGATTGGTGTTAGCGTGGTGATGAATCCATTAGCACCACCAACACCACCACCATTTCCTATTTTCACTATATACCATCACCACAACTACCAAAAACAACCACCATTTCCTATCTCCGCCACCACCACCACCACCGAAGTCAACAGTTAAATACTATTATTCTCTTCGTTTCCCCGTCAAAGCGATTTTTCCTTCACTCTATCGACGCGGCCATTCACGGGTGAGGGAAAGGTAGGCCGATAAGCAGCCCGCTCGAAACTGTGTACACAATTACACATTTTGCCCCCGCCGCCGTCGAAAGCTTTGTTGATGTTGAATCCAGAAACTGCTCAAATATTAGCCGGGAGAGAGCGGCGAGGCGGGGCGCGGGGTAGTTACGGAGGCGGAGAAGTACAGGCTGGCAGAGTCGCCGCCGAGTTTGGAATTTTCTTTTTTGAAGGCTGTTATTACTGTTATTATTGTTATTATTATTGTTCCGTCCTTTTGGAAGAGTGTGGCGGAGGTGGGGACAGTGTGTGTGTGTGTGTGTGTGTGTGTGTGTGTGTGTGTCGCCTCCCGAGGTGTCATTAGAGTTCAAAGGCTGCAGCTGTGTCACGCCATCAACATACACAGTCACTGGACGCCCCGGGACACTCCGAGATGCCCGTGTCAGCTGACCATCGCCGGAGCGACGCCGGGGCGCGGCGAGCACTGCACACCCTGCGGGGCTCCATCACGCTGTCTCGCCCATGGAGGTATTATAACAGGAGGCGCCCTCCCGCGCCGTCCCCATACAGGCGAGTGAAGCCAGTGGGCGGAGCTTACAGAGTCTGTGGGCGGAGCTTACAATCGATAGATAGACCCAAAACATTGCGATCTCCTGGGCGGAACTAAGGGAATTTACCACTTGTTTTTGCATCTAGACGAAAAATTAAAAAAAGAATTGATAGTTTGAGTTATGAAAAGTACATAAAATTTTCCTATATATTTAATGTAGATCTATTATCAACGACATTTAAGGTCAAGTCAGTCCCGTGGCTTAAAAAAAACAATGAAAGGGCCCCGGCATTCCATGACTGTTGCAGTGTGTGTCCCTCGGCCTGGCACACAGCGTGCAGCAGACACAGGGGAGTTAATAACCTCCCAGTAGTACCTATAGCCTAGCCTAAGGCGCATTGCTACCACATCCTGAGGTGCACTGTGTCGCCCATAGGGGTAAACAGTGGTGGGAGACACTTGCATAATGGAGGCTGCTGGTGCTACCATTGTCACAGCAGTGTCTGAGTTGGGTAGCAATGTTATTATGGAAATAGTCCCTAACTATATTCTTAACATAGCTAAGCGTATAGTCAGTGTCAGGGTCCACTGTGTCATCCTGAAGGGCACGTCGAGCAAGGCAGTCTGCCTTTTCATTGTGCTGGATGGAAGGGCACCCAGGTGAAGTGGACCGTGGCACCTGCGGCCTCAAGGGCACGGAGGGCAGTCAGGCACTTAGTCACAAGATCACAGTCTGTAGGGGAGGAGGACACAGGTTCATGTAATGCAGCCTGGCTATCAACAAACAAGTATACATCTTTGCGAAAAGCTGCTACAGTGTGGCGAGCCTCAAGTATGGCATACAGCTCAGCCTGGGTCGAGGACAGGTACCCTGGCAGCCGCCTGGTAATCTCAATGTCAGTGTACAACAGAACTGCAGATTTCTATCATATGTAGCCCTATCTGATTATACAGCTCTCAACTCACCTGTGAAATGATGTAGAACCACTACGTTCCCTTTTCGTGCAGCCATAGGAACATATGAACATAAGAACGCCTGTACAAGGCAGCTCCTTTGAATCTAAGCTCCCGTGTATCTAACCCCACCTAATATCGCTGTCCATGAATTTATCAAATCTATTTATTAATGTGACAATTGTATTGGCACTCAGCACGTGACTGCAAACCTGTTCCACTCATCCACCAACCACTCTGTTAGTAAACCAATTTTTGCCTATGTCCTTGTTGAATCTGAATTTATCCAGTTTAAACCCATTACTTCGTGTCCTACCCGGTTCTCTTACCAACAAAACCTTATAATTATCCCCCTTATTAAAGCCCTTCATCCATTTATAAACCTCGATCATGTCTCCACGCACCCTTCGCCTTTCTAGAGAATGCAAGTTTAACTGTTTGAGTCTTTCCTCGTATGGCAAGTTTCTCAACCCCTGAATCATCTAAGTCATCCTCCTCTGCACCGATTCTAACATTTTGATATCCAAGTGACCAGAACTGAACCACATAGTCAAGATGAGGTCTAACTAATACTAAATATAGTTTGAGGAAGACTTCGGCGCTTCTATTGCTCCTTCTATTGGCTCCTTCAAATAAATCCCAGTACCCTATTTGCTCGATTTCTACCATGAATGCATTGTGCCATTAAGCAATAGTTATGTGAGGGGCTGTTCCTACCTACACTCAGAAAAGGCAGTGATTGTATGCACTTTCATTGCGTCTACTGGATCAGCTGATATATGTTTTGAGTCTAAGGGGGGTGGGGAGACAGCGGACCAATAGCGCGTTGGCTTCGCGTTCGTGACGTCATGGCGGCTCCTCCCATAATACCTCCATGGTCTCGCCTCGCACTGTAAAATGGCCGCCCCACAAGTGCCCCGCCATGCCAGGGGCTCTCACAAGCTTACCGCTCCTCCGTCATCTTCATGCTGATGTTTTTTTTTAAACACAACACCCACTAGGAGGAGTGCCAAAAGCCTGCAGCCACAAGAAAGCCGTACACGCTAGTGTATCCCCGTGAATGAGGCACAGCGTAGCAGCCATCACGTCACGGGGTGCCGCTGCGCAGTCGCCCCGCCCTCCGCCACCGCCGCCACACAGCCCCGGCCCTCCGCTGCCCTGCCCGTCCTCTGCTGCTGCCCGGCGGGGTGCCACCATTGGCCTGAAGCTCACATTACCTCGTCTCGGTGTGACAGGCGCCAGTACCGGCACAGTAATGGGTGAGAGATAAAGCGCAAAGTGGCCTCTGGTGACCTGCCCACCGCCGGGCGACACCAGTCGGTCTCCCTCGCCCCGCGCCCCGCTCCATGCCTCTCAGTCCCCGGCCCTGGCCTCCTCTGGCCCTCGTCAGTGCCCTGGGGACACAGTAACAGTCACTTACGGCTGTTGGCGGCTCGTCTGCGCATAAAGGGAGGCAGGAAAAGTGACGCTAAAGTCAGAACACAACGCCGGGGTCGCCCGCGAGTGGACCAATCAAATCACACGGGGTGTTGTGCTCCCTCAGAGCAGAGAGCGGGGACATAGCCGCCACGCGCTGGGAACCATATAGCCTTGTACAAGGAGACTATAGAACAGGAGAGGGGGCCTCTATGGGAGACCGTGGGCGGGTGGTGGTGTATGTCGGTTGCAACAGATGGCGCAGGAGCAGCTTTGTTTACATTCAGGCGCCTCCCCCCCTCCAGACCCACCCGCAGCCCACAGAACCCATCGGCAGTGTTGCTACATGGGATCAAGCAGCAAATGTTGCTACTTTTTTTCTTCAGTCTGGTTATTTACCATTTTAAATAAAAAAATAAAGGTGGATAAATATCAAAATGAACATTAGGAACTATATATATATATATTTACTAGGTTGACTGCATGTCATGAGTAATGCTGTTATTGTTATATTATTATACCGCAATTATATTACTTTCCTACCTCCTCATCCATTCATCCATCCATCTCTAGATTTATAGACTCGTGTCGGGTGACAGCTAGCCCCTGAGTTGGGCTGCAAATATGGCAAGACAGTCTTAATTTTCCCCCTTCCTTCCTTCCGTCCTTCGTTGTATTTTTTTTTTTTTTTTTTTTTTTTACAACAGACAGAACGAAGGACGGAAGGAAGGAATAGGGAAAATTAAGATTACTATATTGCAGCCCAACTCATGGGCTTCCACGGAGGGACAAATCTAGATGGATGGATGAATGGATGAGGAGGTAGGATGAAGGAGGAGGAGGTCTGGCAATCCCCGGCCGGTGTTGCCATACTACCCACACTTATCATATACCTCTCGAAGTGTGTATATCTCATCATTTTATAAAGAAATGGGCTTCCTCTACTCGCAAAGTTATATTTCTAGTTAAAAAAATCGATTCTTTTTTCTTTTTTTACTACAAAGGAGGCAGCTCAAGGGCACAAAAAAAAAACAATAATTAAAAAAAGCCCGCTAATCGCTGCTCCCATAAAAGAATCAGAAGAGGCGGCCAAAAGCAAGGTCAGATTCTGGAGGAGAGGTGTCCTGATACCCTCCTCTTGAAAGAGTTCAAGTCGTAGGCAGGAGGAAATACAGATGAAGGAAGATTGTTCCAGAGTTTACCAGCGTGAGGAATGAAAGAGTGAAGATGCTGGTTAACTCTTGCATAAGGGGTTTAAACAGTATAGGGATGAGCATGAGTAGAAAGTCGTGTGCAGCGGGGCCGCGGGAGGGGGGGAGGCATGCAGTTAGCAAGTTCAGAAGAGCAGTCAGCGTGGAAATATCGATAGAAGATAGAAAGAGAGGCAACATGGCGGCGGAATTTAAGAGGTAGAAGACTATCAGTAGGAGGAGGAGAGCTGATGAGACGAAGAGCCTTAGCCTCCACTCTGTCCAGAAGAGCTGTGTGGGTGGAGCCCCCCCACACGTGAGATGCATACTCCATATGAGGGCGGAGAAGGCCCCTGTATATGGATAGCAACTACGCGGGGGAGAAGAACTGGCGGAGGCGGAGACATAAATATGATAATATTGTTTGCGTTTACTACACCCCCGAGGCAGTAGTTATTTAACAACAAATTTAGCGTCACACAGAGCGCGGTAACCGTTTGTAAATCCGCGAGCTAACCCGTGACATCATCGATTAGTTTGTAGTTATTACTGCGCGAGCTTTGTGAATCTCAATGTTCTCAAAACTACGCACTAGGGGACCCATACTTATAAAGCTAACGCTTCGTCTCAGGCTCGTCTTAAGAGCCCAAACCGGCGCTGTGGAGTCCTATATCCTGGGTGTTAATCTGAGACGCTGCGCGAGTAGCAAAAGTTGGTCCCAGGCGGGCATAAGTCCTGGGTCTTCATCTGAGGCAGCGACCTTCAAATGTAAACATTACCGGGTGTTGCCAGACAGCCAGCGTGCGTCATCAAATCGTTTTACATTCAAACGCTCACTATAGTCTTACAAAAGCATATTATTATGGATATGATGTACTTCTATTCAATACTTTCACCATTTAAAGGAATCTTACCCATTAATTTTCATATGAGATAACTGATCTCGCCGTTGTTGGCAACTTTACTTTCCCCACTACCCGTGGCGGCTGGAGCCCCAGCTAGGGTGCACACTCACCTCTGAGACGAGACATAAGTCAAACGCCTTACTTCTTTATAAGTATGGGCCCAGGACCCGCGGACGCTTGCGCGGACCCCGAACACGAGTTATAATATTCACAGGCAAGAGCAGTTTGGTAGTGCGATATAACAAGAGGTGTTCAGTTAATTTTCCTTATGTTCCTTATTTTAGCCCCATTTATTACCCTGTTTTACCCTATTTAATCTGATTCTACCCTATTTTACCCGATTTTCCAAATTTAATCCTATTTTACACTATTTTCCTTTAATTTAGCCCCATTTATTACTCTATTTTAGCCTATGTTACCCTATTTTAGACCGTTGTACCACATTTCCCCTATTTTAAGCTATTTTCCATTATTTTTACTATGCTATAGAGTGAAAAAGCGTATAAATTTGACCGACACAGTCACCAATAGAGACACCAAGACTTCCCGTCACTAACCATTACTATGTATGTTTTCACGTCTCTAATGAACTCACTAAACAAACAACTCCATCTTTAGCGTAGCCTCAACACACAAGACTTCCCCCTCAGGGTTCTAATGGGTGTTTTTCTAGGTTCATGGTACAGAAGAAGGGTTAAGCTCTTATACCAGGGCCACAAATTACCAATGGAAATGCTTAAAACTTCTACGGAAGCCTTGTCAAATATTTGTGTTTGGGCGCCGAAATGTTTAATATGACGCACGCACGGCGCTGGCCTCGTCTCTATCGCAGCGAGTCTTCGTTTAACACTATTAGGAGACTTCCGAGTCGTCTAATGAATGGGAGAGATCTGTGCTTGCTTCTTTTTTGGGTCTTTCTCATTTTTTTCCAGCCCCGAGTGGCGTTAGTTGGCAATTCTTTGCTTTTTCTTGTTGCCGTTTTGTCCGTGGGTTCCTTGACGAGAGCTTCCGATTTTGTGTCAGGACGAGGGCTGCTTTCACATCAATTTTTTGTCTCTCCGTCTCTCTGTCTCTTTCTGTCTCTTTGCCGCAGAGAGAGAGAGAGAGAGAGAGAGATGAATGTAGGTAACAGACTTGCACAACACACACACACACACACACACACACACACACACACACACACACACATTGATAGCTTCATTTCACCTTCTTCAAACTAAAACATAAATGGTCATAATCGTGTCCGTGGTGGTCGCGCAATGGTCGTTGAAATAGTCGTAATTGTAGTCGTAATCAGGTCGTGGGAATGATCGAGGTGGTCGTGGCGGTGGTCGCGGGGTCTTGTGAGTCGTCCACTTCATGAGAGCACAAAAGAATGACGGGATCGATTCCAGCTAATGAGGCAAAGTTTGGGCGGCACGAACCCTTAACACGGGGCTTGAGCCGACGCTTGGAAGGGAATATTTCTTCGTCTTCCTTTTCTTCCTTTCTTTCTTTTCCCTTCCTTTCCTTCTATTCTGGTCTCCTTACATCTATAGCTTTTAAAGAGAGCTATAGGTGAGGTTGTAGTCGTAGTCGTAGTCGTAGTCGTTATAGAAGTAGTAGTAGTAGTAGTAGTAGGAGGAGGAGGAGGAGGAGGAGGAGGAGGAGGAAGAGGAGGAGGATGAAACATGGAAACATGGACTAGCAGGCAGCAGAAAGCCTGTTGGCTCATTACTAGGCTGCCTGCTTTCAGTGATTTAATCAATCTGTTTGCCATAGGAGTGGCTTGCAGGGAAGGATTAAAGCACTTGTGTACCTACTCTTGGATACGTTCAGTTCACTCCCGATGCAGCAAAGTGCCGATCAATGCGTTTCTTGAAGGAGTTGATGGTCTCTGCGCTAACCACTTCTGCAGGAAGGCTGTTCCAGTGGCGAATAACTATTCGAGAAATAACTCCTACCGATGTCGGCATTGTATCGCTTTGCTTGAATTGTTTTCCGTTGTTTCTTGTTCTCAGGTTAGTTTGTAGCGTGAAGAGTTTGGGGTGATCAACGTTGCTGAGCTTGTTCAGGTACTTAAAGACTTGTATCATGTCTCCCCGCAGTCGTCTCTTTTCCAACGTGATGAGGTTAAGTCGCTCGAGTCGCTCTTCATAGGGCTTTGTCCTCAGTGATGGTATCATCTTCGTGGCGCGGCGCTGTACTCACAAGTAATTCAATATCTTTCCTGTAATTTGGAGACCAGAAATGCACGTCGTATTCCAGGTGGGGTCTTATCAGCGAATTATACAAGGATAACATAGCTCCCGGCGTCTTGTATTCGAAGTTCCTCGCTATGAACCCAAGCATTGTATTGGGTTTCTTACAGGCGGACTTGCAGTGTTTTGTTTGTTTCAAGTCACTGCTGATGGTGACCCCGAAGTCTCTTTCCTTTTGCACTATATGTAGTGGTTCGCCACCCATGTGGTATGTGTGGTTGCTGTTTCTGGATCCGATATGCATTACTTTACATTTGGTAATGTTGAAGGACATCTGCCATTTTTCTGACCCCCGAGTGATCTGGTCCAGGTCCCTCTGGATAATTTCGCAGTCTGCCGTCGTGAGGGCCTTCCCACCCACCTTTGTGTCGTTGGCAAATTTTGAAAGATTGGATTTTAATCCTAGTTCTAGGTCGTTGATATATATGATGAAGAGTATGGGTCCCAGCACTGACCCCTGTGGCACTCCACTTGTGACCGGGAGCCACTCGGAGGCCTGTCCGTTGAGTACAATTCGTTGTTTTCTTCCAGTGAGCTAGTCTTTGATCCACGCTGTCAGATTGTCGACTAACCCCGCCGACTTAAGTTCCTTGAGGAGTCTTTCGTGTGGCACTTTGTCAGAGGCTTTCTGATAGTCTAGATATATAACATCGCTGGGGATATGATTATCCCAGTTTTCATAGATAGCTTGGAAGAACTCCAATAAATTGGTTAGGCATGAGCTCTTATTCTTGAAACCGTGCTGAGCATCGGAAATAATGTTGTTATCTTCAAGGAACCTAACGAGTTTGTCTCTGATGATCTTCTCGAGAATTTTTCCCGCCACTGAGGTCAAGCTGATTGGTCTGTAGTTTAGAGCCACGCTTTTGTCTCTCTTTTTGTAGATCGGTGTTACGTTCATTTGTTTCCAGTCTTTTGGGACTTTGTTTTGTTGTAGTGACAGATTGTAGATGGCGGTGAGTGGCTCGAGGATTTGCTGCTTGAGTTCCTTGAGCAGCCTGGGCGACAAGTCGTCGGGTCCGGTGGACTTGTTTGTCTCGAGGTTGTGCCAATTTCTAGGGGTGTGATTCCCATCGGCGGGGTAGGGCTCTCGGGTACGGACTGGGTGTTCTCGACCGTGAACACAGACGCGAAGTTTTTGTTTAGGATCTCGACCATTTGTTTGCTGTCCTGTGTTAGTACGTCACTTTCATCTTTTAGGGGACCGATATTGCTTTTTTGTCTTCTTTTTGGTTCTTATATAAGTGAAGAACTTTTTCGGGTTGGACTTGGCTTCGCGTGCAATTTGCTTTTCATAGTCGCGTTTACGCTGGCGAATGAGAGTTCTGCAAGCTCTAAGGCTTTGATGGTACTGTTCGCGTGCCTCGTCAGTGGTGTTTTCCTTTAGCAAGTTGTATTTTCTTTTCTTTAATTAATCGCCCGTCGAGCTTGGGTAGTCATCCATGGTGGGCTTATGGCATTATTTGTTCTCCTAGTCTTCATGGGAACAGTTGTTCTCTCTACCTCCAGGAGTTTGTTCTTGAAGCCGTTCCAGCGCCGCCCAAAGGAGTGAGGTTCATGGGCTCCCAAGTTGTCTGGGTTAGCAGCTCACGAGCGAGATTAAAATTGGCTCTTTTGTAGTTTGGAATCTTGGACGTGTTTTCGGTGAGTTAGGAGGAAACATGAAAACATGGAAATGCAGGCAACAGAAAGCCTATTGGCTCATTACGAGGTTGCCCGCTTTGGTGATTTAATCTGCTCGACAGCCACTTGGGGCCTGGGGAGCAGAAGAAAGCACCTCGACATTGAGGAGCAGATGAAAAGCACCTCGATATTGAAGAGCAGATGAAAGCACCTCAATATTCAGTTCACTCCTGACGCAGCGAAGTGACGGTCGATTCTATATTTGAAGGAGTTGATGGTATTCGCATTTACAACTTCTGAAGGAAGATTGTTCCAGTGACGAATGACTCGGTTTGAAAAGAAACTCCTTCCGATGTCTGTGTTACATCGACTCGACTGAATGGGTAAGCCGTTTTTTCTAGTTCTTAGGTTGGTTTGCAGTTCAAAGAATTTGGAGTAATCGACGTTATTGAAGTTTTTCAGATATGTACTTGAAGACTTGAATCGTATCCCCTCGCAGGCGTCTTTTCTCCAATGTAAAGAGATTAAGTCGCTTGATTCGTTCCTCGTATGGTTGAGCCTTTAAGGTTGGAATCATCTTTGTGGCGCGTCGTTGAAGCTTTTCCAATAAATCGATGTCCTTTCTGCAATTAGGAGACCAGAACTGTACTGCATACTCGAGGTGCGGTCTTACCATGGAATTATACAAGGAGGAGGAGGAGGAGGAGGAGGAGGAGCAGTAGTAGTAGTAGTAGTAGTAGTAGTAGTAGTAGCAGTAGTAATAGTAGTAGTGGTAGTAGTTCCGTTCTAAGTCATGAAACTCATTTTTGTACTACATTTTCATAGGTTTTTCTCTAGTAATATAATTGATTTTCTATAGTTAGTTATTTTTAGTCAATTTTTAGGTTTCACCAAAATCAGGCAACTCTAATTTTACATGTTTATTTTTCTTTTATCAAGTAATGGGATTAGTTTTTCTCTATACCGGCCTATTTCGCTGTTTCTTTTTGTTTTGTTTTGTTTTCCTGCGCGATGCAACTCCAGTTTTTAATACATTTTTTTTTTCACTACATTTTCTTTTCTTTTCTTTCCTCGAGGAAGATAATTAATTTTCAATACCGGATTATTTTCATTATTTCTCATTCCCACATATTATTTAACTGTTCTCATCCTATTTTGTCTTTATTTCTTAATATAAGAACGTAAGGAGTCTGCAAGAGGACGGTTGGCCTATACAAAGCAGCTCCTGTACACTCAACCCCACCCTACCTCACCATCCATGGCTTTATCTAACCTCTTCATGAATGTATCTACGGTATTGGCACCCACAACATGGCCCCCAAGCCTGTTCCATCCGTCCACCACTCTACTGGTGAACCAATTCTTGCCTATGTCTTTATTAAACCTGAATTTGTCTAACTTGAAACCATTGCTACGCGTCTTACCTGGCTCTTTTACTATCAAAATCTTATTGACATCCCCTTTATTAAAGCCCTTCATCCATTTATAGACCTCGATCAAGTCTCCTCGCAACCTTCGCCTTTCTAGCGAGTGTAGATTTAACTGCTTCAGCCTGTCTTCATAAGACAAGTTTCTCACCCCCTGGATCATCTTTGTCATCCTCCTCTGTACAGATTCTAACATCTTGATATCCTTTCTATAGTAGGGGGACCAGAACTGAACTGCATAATCGAGATGAGGTTTAACTAGTGCTAAGTAAAGTTTGAGTAGGTATGACTTCAGCGCTCCTATTGCTTTTTTTATTTATTTATTTATTTTTTTTTTTTTTTACGTTGTTGCCTATTGCGCCGGTAGGCATCTTCCCGGTGGGGCCTGATGGTCGGCCCAAGGCTTCTTCCAGGTGGGGCCTGATGGTCGGCCCAGCCCGTTCTGGCGCAGGCGAGTGTTTATAGTGGCGCCATCTTGCATTGGCTCATGCTGCCCCCCGGAACTCGTTCTTGATTCGCTTGGACGGCTTCCTCTAGAGTCCGGGTTGATGGGTGGTCTTCAGGACAGCATGTGGGTAGTTTTAAGCCACTCGGCGGTGACTGAAAAATCCGAGTGGTAGCGTGGGGATTCGAACCCGCGTCGTCCATCACGCGGTGAATGTGGGCCCAGTACGCTACCACCTACGCCACCGCTTACGCTCCTTGAGATGATACCATGTAGTCTAAGTACTCTGTTTACCCGATTTTTAGCCTGAATGCATTGAGCCCTAGGACGGAGGTCAGCGCTCACTAGGACTCCTAAGTCTCTCTCACGCCCAGACCTGCTTAGAGGAGTGCCATTTAAGGAGTAATTGTGTGAGGGGTTATTCCTGCCTACACTCAGAATGCTACACTTCCCGACATTGAATTCCATCTGCCACTTCCCCGCCCAATCATATAGTCTGTCAAGCTCATCCTGGAGAACGCTAGCGTTCCTGTCTGATTGGACTACTCTACCGATCTTGGTATCATCTGCGAACTTACTGACATCACTACTAACTCCTAGAATCTAGAGTCCGGGTTGATAGGTGGTCTTCTGGACAGCATGTGGGTAGTTTTAAGCCACTCGGCGGCGGCTGAAAAATCCCAGCTTGGTGGCACCGGGCGGGGATTGAACTCGCGTCCTTCTGAACGCGGTGGTGTTACTCTGTCGATTCAGCCACCGCCTGAAATCTAAATACAATGTGTCATAGTTTTCATCTTGGCAACCGCTTCGATTACTTTAGTGTAGAAGGACAACAGGTTAGTAAAGCAAGACCAACCCATTGCGAATCCATGCTGTGAATCATGAATTAAACTGTGCTTTTCTAGATGGTCCCGAATGCTCCCGGCTATAATTGACCCCAACATCTTTCCTACAACTGATGTTAAGCTAATTGGGCGATAATTTGAGGTGGCTGACTTGTCTCCCTTTGAAAATCGGCGTCACATTAGCTACTTTCCATTGATTGGGCACATACCCAGAAATTACCGACATCTTAAAGATATCGGTAAGCGGGCCACTGAGGACCTCCTTGCACTCTTTCAGCACCCTTGGGAATACTTCGTCTGAGCCCGGCGATTTGTTTTTCTTCAACCTACCAATCTCATCCTGGACTACTTGCCTAGTGATGATCACATCCCTCAACTTGTCGTTCCCTTAGCCCTCATATACCTGAACTCTCTCCGGAATGGTTGTTAGATTTACCTGCGTGAAAACTGAGAGGAAATAGTCATTCATCATTTGGCTCATATCTTCTCCATTCTCGACGAGGTCACTTGTGTTTGTTTTCAACGGTCCGATTTTGTCCCTTGTTTTCGTTCTGTACAATTTGAAGAAGCCCTTGGGATCGCTCTTGGCCTCGTTGGCTACCCTAATTTCATAACTTCTTTTTGCTAGGCGGGAGTTTCTCTTCACCAACCTGGTTAGCTCAACATACCTACCCCTGAGGTGGGTCTCTCCGTTCTTTATTTTCCTATAAATTCCTCTCTTTAAACCTATCTCATGCTTGAGTCTGCGGGTCATCCATTTGGGGTTGTTATTTTCCTTCCTACGTGCTTGGTAAGGGATATGCTATCTCTGACCCTCTGCAATTACTCTAACTAAATTATTGTAGGTCATTTCTACATGACTTCCCTGTCTTTCCGGCTCCAGCCCTGAGATCTGGCCCTCATCCAGCCCTAAGGTTCCCCAATTTACCTCCTCAAGGTGTCTTCTAAGCCCCTCATAATCAGCTTTTCTAAAGTCAGGCACCAACACAGGGTTGAGTTCATTGGTCACCGCCCAGTCTAATTTAAACCTAATTTCCTTGTGATCACTGCCACCTAATTCTCCCCCAACATCTAGCTCACTGATCATATTCTCGTTGTTAGTCAGGACTAAGTCTAAAATGATATTTCCTATGGTGGGCTCATTTACTGCCTGATTGAGAAAATTATCATGTATTATTTTCAGAAAATCCTCAGATTCTAGATTACCCACCACGCCTTCCTAATCTATATTCCTATAGTTAAAATCCCCCATTATGCAGAAATTTTTGCTCCTGCTCGCCCTGCCTACCTCTTGCAGTAATATATCAGTGTCCTGCCTGCTAAGGTTGGGTGGCCTGTAAAGAACAACTAGAATTAGTTTGTCTTTCCCTTTGTGGACGTCCACCCAAACTGATTCTGAGTCGCCATTTGTTTGAACAGAGCTGTTAGCGGAATATTTAGGTGTGTCTTTAACATAAAGTGTAAACCCCCTCCCCTTCTTCCCTTTCTATCTTTGTGAAACATCTGATAACCATCTATTTCATAGGCGGTGGCTGAGCAGATAGCGAGACGGCCCCGCGTTCAGGAGGAGGCTCAATCCCCGACCGGTGCCACCAAGCTGGGATTTTTCAGCCGCCGCCGAGTGGCTTAAAACTATCCACATGCTGTCCAGAAGACCACCTATCAACCCAGACTCTAGATTCTAGAATTAAAGATGAGTTCCGGGAGGGCAGCATGAGCCAATGCAAGATGGCGCCACTATAAACATTCGACTGCGCCAGAACGGGCTGGGCCGACCATCAGGACCCACCGAGAAGAAGCCTTGGACCGACCATCAGGATCCACCGGGAAGAAGCCTGCCGGCGCAATAGGCCAAGACGTTAAAAAAAAAAAAAAAAAAATCCGACATGAAGTTTTTGTTTGCAGTATCCACCCATGTTTCCGTGATAGCTATAATGTCGAATTTCTCGACACATGCTTTCCCCTCAGTAGATCTATCTTGTTCCTGAGACTCCTACTGTTGGTGTAATAAGCCGTTCCCCCGTCCTTTCTTACATCCTTTCGATCACCCCTGCGCCCCCTAGTCCCAGTCTGCGATACATAGCCACTGATGACAGGCCCTCCCCCCTCGCCTACTCTAAAAAATCCTGTAGGGTGCTAAGTGATCGCTCGAGGGAGTCTGTGAGAACCTTCACCCCCTGAAGCGACAGGTGCACTCCATCCTTGGCATACAAGGTGCCTTTATCGTAGAAGAGGTCCCAATTATCCAGGAAAAGCCAACCATTTCGCTTACAGTGGGCCGCCAGCATGCTGTTTACTGCTAAGGCACTGGAAAGCCCTCCCTCACCCACCCTCCTCGGCAACACACCACAACGGCTGGCACCCCCTCCCTCGAAGTCTCTCACTTTGGCGAATGATTCCCTGAAGCGCCGAAATATCTCTTCGCTACCCACTCTACCAATGTCATTACCCCCGAAACTGCAGAAGACGATAGGCTGTGTCCCCTCCCCTGCTAAAATTTCCTCCATTCTGTCAGAGACGTGCTGGATGCCCGCCCCGGGAAAGCACACTCGTAGCCTATTTTCCTTATCCCTTGAACAAAAGTACCTGTCAATGAACCTGACTTGAGAGTCCCCAACCATCAGGACTCTTCTCTTAAAAACTGTCAGTAGACGGAACGGAAGCCGCTACAGGTGGAGATGGAGCGGCGGAAGAGGAGGAGGAGGAAGGGGAGGAGGAGGAGGAGGAGGAGGAGGAGGAGGAGGAGGAGGAGGAGGAGGAGGAGGAGGAGGAGGAGGAGGAAGGGGAGGAGGAGAAGGAGGAGGAGGAGGAGGAGGAGGAGGAGGCCGAACTGGTAGCGTACTGGGCCCACATTCACCGCGTGATGGACGACGCGGGTTCGAATCCCCACGCTACCACCTCGGATTTTTCGGTCACCGCCGAGTGGCTTAAAACTACCCACATGCTGTCCTGAAGACCACCCATCAACCCGGACTCTAGAGGAAGCCGTCCAAGCGAATCAAGAACGAGTTCCGGGGGGGGCAGCATGAGCCAATGCAAGATGGTGCCACTATAAACACTCGCCTGCGCCAGAACGGGCTGGGCCGACCATCAGGCCCCACCTGGAAGAAGCCTTGGGCCGACCATCAGGCCCCACCGGGAAGATGCCTACCGGCGCAATAGGCAGCAACGTAAAAAAAAAAAAAAAAAGAAAAAAAAAAAAACACAAAGGAAGAACAAACAACAGCAGACCTGCTGGTCCTTACGAGGCTGTTTGTGACAAGCTACACTATCTAATCAAAGGTGGAAGATGAAGGACAGCAAAAGCGAAGACTCCTCCCCACCCCCCATCCCTCCAGCCAAAGCTGGCAGGAAAGGAAAAAGAGCCATGCAGCATGGAAAAACTGCATGGAAATTATGTAGGAAAGAGGAAAGAACTACCATTACTACTACCACTAACCGGGCGATAAAAGCGGACAAGGACACCAGTATTCGAAAGAACTTAACGTTATTACGACAATGAGTAATATCTTAGTTGCTGGTTGGATTCAAAATACTTGTCTAATCTATTCTTGAAGGCCGTAACTGTTTTACTATCAACGACATCACAGGGTAGAGAGTTCCAAACATTAACAACTCGATTGAAGAAGAAGTGTTTAGCCTCGTACGACGAGAATCTTTTACCACTTATCTTCAAATTGTGATTTCTTCTTGCTCTATTTGATCGATCAATTGTAAAGTAATCTTCCGCATTAATATCACTGAATCCTTTAAACATTTTAAACACTTCTCTTAGATCGCCTCGCATTCTTCGTTTTGATAGGCTGAATAAATTTACTTCTTTAAGCTTTTGTTCATATGACAAATTTCTCAACCTAGGAATCATCTTTGTTACTCTTCGTTGAACCCGTTCCAACTTTTCTATGTCTTTTCTGTAGTAGGGAGACCAAAACTGTACACAGTACTCTAGACGGGGTCGAACCTACGAATTATACAGTTTTAATATTACTTTTTTCCGATTTATTATTAAAGACTCGTCCGATGAAGCCAACCAATTTGTTTGCAGTTTTAACTACCTCTGAACAATGCTGACCAGGCCTTAAATCGCTTGATATAGTGATTCCAAGATCCTTTTATTTACTTACTGCAGAAGAAGTTGTTATTTTTCCGATGTGCAACATTTTACATTTGTCAACGTAAAATTTCATTTGCCATTGATTGGCCCAACGTGCAAGTCGATCTAGATCTGATTGTAAAGCTTCTTCGTCGAGTGTCGCAGTTACTTTACTAACAATTTTTGTGTCCTCAGCAAATTTTGATACTTTGCAAATGAGCCCATCATCGATATCATTAACATAAATTAAGAAGAGCATGGGGCCAAGCACTGATCCTTGAGGTGCGCCGCTTCTGACATCGAGCCAGTTAGATGTAACACCGTTTAGAACTACTCTCTGTTTCCGCTCAGAGAGCCAGTCCACAAGCCAATTGTGAATGTTACCCGAGATACCGTGCGCCAGTAGTTTGCTGATCAATCGTTGATGGGGGACCTTATCAAATGCCTTTTGAAAATCCAGATATATGATATCTACTGATCTACTTTCATCAAACACCTCAAAAATATAATGAAAAAAATCAAGTAAGATAGTCAAACATGAACGTTTACTACGGAAGCCATGCTGCGAATTATTTATTATATTATTTTCTTCGAAGAATTTCACCATATTGTCGTGAATGATAGTCTCCATTAACTTACAAACAATCGATGTCAGGCTAATTGGTCGATAGTTTCCTGGATGAGACTTGTCCCCCTTTTTGAAAATTGGTGACATTTGCAAGTTTCCAATCCGACGGAACTTTTCCAGCTGTTAAAGATTTATTGAATATGATGGAGAGCGGTTTACAAATTTGATGTTTGATTTCTTTTAAGACCCTAGGGGTAATTTTGTCTGGACCAGGAGCTTTGCTTACTTTAATCTTTTCAATTGTGCGTAAAATGTCACTTTCTACGATGAGCACGCCACTTAACATCTTTTCGGTCCTTCTAACCTCCTAGGAAGTAGGGGAGAAGGAAGGAGAGGAGGAGGAGGAGGAGGAGGAGGAGGAGGAGGAGGAGGAGGAGGTGGAGGAGGAGGAGGAGGAGGAGGAGGAGGAGGAGGAGGAGGAGGAGGACGTTGAAGGGAAAGATGGAGAAAAGGAGGTGGCGGAGGAAGTGGTGGAGGAGGAGGAAGAGGAGGAGGAGGAGGAGGAGGAGGAGGAGGAGGGGAAGAAGGAGGAGGAGGAGGAGGAGGAGGAGGAGGAGGAGTGGCATATGGAGGGGAGGAGGAGGAGGATGAGGAGGAGGAGGAGGAGGAGGCGGAGGCCGAGGCGAAGGAGGGGACGGAGGAGGAGGAGGGGCAGAAGAAGAAGGAGGAGGAGGACGAGGAGGAGGAGAACGTTGAAGGGAAAGATGGAGAAAAGGAGGTGGCGGAGGTGGCGGAGGAAGTGGTGGAGGAGGAGGAGGAGGAGGAGGAGGGGAAGAAGGAGGGGAGGAGGGGAGAAGGAGGGGAGGAGGAGGAGGAGGGGAAGAAGGAGGGGGAGGGGACGAAGGAGGGGGAGGAGGAGGAGGAGGAGGAGGAGGAGGAGGATGACGTTGAAGGGGAAGGTGGAGAGAAGGAGGTTGCTGAGGTGGTAGCGGAGGTGGCGGAGGAGGTGGCGGGAGAGGTTGGGGAGGAGGAGGAAGAGGGGGGGAGGAGGAGGGGACTGGGGAGGAGGAGGGGACCTGAAGGGAGGCGGGGGTGGTAGCGGCTGTGTGGGGGTGGGGAGGGGAGGCGAGGGTGGAGGAGAGAGGAGAGAGAAGGCAGGGTGAGGCGGATGAGGGGGAGGAGAAGGGGGGAGGAACTGGTGGGGGAGGGCGAGGGAAGGGGCGAGGAGGAACTTCCGCGAGTGGAACGCCTGCTACACTCTGTCGTCAGGAGACCCTCCCTCAAAATTTCAGTGTCCCGTGTCAGCGCATGAATGGCATCCTCGAGTTGTCTGATGTTCCTTCAATCCTCCTTTGCCTTCATGCAAAACCGATATGAATCGATTGCCCCTTTGCTCGTTTTAAAATACTGGGGTGCTCTCTCCTCGCGTGCGTCAGACTGTATGTATTCCACAACCCTTTTTAACATATATTTCTTAACCTACAGCTCTCCCTTTGAGGGCACTAACGGTGTGCGTATTTTGCGATGTCTATTCTCGGTTGAAAGGAGAAAGATGAAATGGCTGAGGCTAAATATTCATCGTCTTTTCGTATAACTACTACTAATATTACTACTACTACTACTACTACTACTACAACTACTACTACCAAAAGTACCACCACAATAACCACCACCACCACCACTGCCACCACTACCACTAATATGCATACACAGTACGTCAGTTTCACAGAAACCTTCTCTTCTAATCTTTATTTCAAGTTACTCGTGTCTGAGAACCGCCGAGTCGCTTACTCTTCACCTATAGATACGCTTCATATCAAGGCTCCGAGGCCGCTTCGAGATACCCTCATCACCAAAACACAAGATCCGAAAAGGAATGAGACGGAAAACCAGACACGTACGAGTCAGTTGTCTGTTTTCTATATTGCATTAGAATATTATATTTGAAAATACATGTGGTTGAGAGAGAGAGAGAGAGAGAGAGAGAGAGAGAGAGAGAGAGAGAGAGAGAGAGAGAGAGAGAGAGAGAGAGAGAGAGAGAGAGAGAGAGAGAGAGAGAGAGAGACCGTCTCTTCAAAAAGCTCCTCAGATTCTTTAAAAGCTTTGTGCGTGCGCGCGCGCGCCGTGTATTTTTTTTTTTTTTTTTTTTTTTTGTGTGTGTGTGTGTGTGTGTGTGTGGGAAGGTGGGTCAGAATGGCACAGGTGGGTAATATGGACCAGCCCGTTTTCTGTGTGTTTGCCTTCTGGCAGCTTTTGATATGGATGTGGACTTACTCCTCGGCTCATTAGTCACCAGTAACATCGGGGCAAGTATGGACGCCGTCGTTTGTTTGTGTGTGAAAAATCCCAGAATATTTGATCACCAGCTGATCTATTGGTAAGGGTCTGATAAAATCGTGTTTGTAGGAATACTGTGACTCATAATTTCATGTGTTATTGCATGATTCTCTGGCGTTACTCTGTGAATGAGTCTGACTACTGAAACATTTTTCTGCACCGCCAATGTTCCGCTGGGATTGTTGTTAACATTTTCCTTGCCCTCGGGGCAAAACGGCCCACTTAACAATAATTATTATTTTTTGCTGCTAACTAACTCACAACTTCAGTGAACAAAGATAAGGACAAAGTGTTTTCTGTCCCTTTTATATGAATATTAATTTTATGTTCAGGAAGGTAACGTCACTTTTCATTATTTCGTGAGTTCATGCTGTTCATGCTGCTGAGCCAAAGAACAATTATTTTTGTAAAGCATAAAGAACCTTTTGTTCAGAAATGTAATTTCACCTTCACTTGTGAGTACTTTCATGAGATTTCATTGGTGTTCATGCTATTGAGCCACAGATCATCTGTTTTTGTAATGGAATATAAACTTTTATGTTCAGGAAGGTAATATATCACTCTTCATATGTGAGTAGTTTATAAGAATTCATTGTTGTTCATGCTACTGAGCCTAACAACAATTATTTTCTAATGGAATAAGAGCCAGATTATTTTAGTTTTATGTTAAGTAATCTTTCCAGTGTGATTCTCTATCAAAACGTATGTTTTGGCATGTTACCAAGCATTTCCATATGAGGGCCATTTTGCCCCACCTGTGGCTATTTTATTTTTCTAGTTTTCATGAGTAAGGGATCCAAAGTAGTTCTTCCAAAAAGAGTTTAGTTTGTTTAATGATGAATAAAGATGACAAAAGCACCAACTGTATATGAATAAAGTACAAAATTGCAGCAAAATCTGGAGTATTACCAAGACTCCTAAAGCTACCATCTTTTTTTGGAAGTTCAATCAAAACCTCTCTCTCTCTCTCTCTCTCTCTCTCTCTCTCTCTCTCGAAGCTTAAGAGAAAAGATCGATGAATTGCAGTGCCTAACTGAAACAGAAGACTTTGATGTAATTGCCGTAACTGAAACATTTATTGACACCGCTAATAATGACTTAATTTCTGAATATGATATAGATAACTTTATATTTTTCAATAAAGACCGAGTTAATCGTAGAGGTGGAGGAGTGGCTCCTTACAACAAAAGTAGCTTACAGCCCGTTGATAAAACACCAGAGGCCAGTACTGTAGAACACGTGAGCGTGAGTACAAATACCGATCAATTAAAAATCAACATATCCGTCACTTACAGGCCTCCAGGCCAGTCACGCGAGGATGATGAAATAATGTATAGCGTTTTGCAAAGAACTCTCTGAAACAGTGATGCATTGATTTTGGGCGATTTTAATCTACCGCATATAGACTGGCAGACACTCACGGGATCCGAGGGGGAATCGCACAGGATGTTAGACTTCGTTGAAAATAACTACCTTATTTTAGACCCTTCTTTTCTTGTATTAAATCAACTCTTTTATCACTCATTAATTACTCCATAAATGATCTCACTGTCTCGTATCCCTGGTAGCGTGATCCGGCTTAAGTTGTTATTGGAGACTGGTGTTCGGGGATAAACAAGGGAAAAAGATAATATACATTTATTTAAAATTAAATGAAAGTAATTGCCTTACGCAATATTCTATGCTCAGACGATCATAACACTGGCATATTCAGCAATGGATACAACATATGACAAACGACATGTCTTAAACATAATACTACAATATGTGCTCAGTTGTTGCCAATAATAATAACACTCGTCGTTCCACAAGCAGTGGTTTGTATCTCTCTGCTTACATCACAATCATTATGTACTCTCTTCACAAAATCCTAATAACACATTCCTGTAGTATAATCTACTACAAGTCATGGAAACACATTATTTTACCACACCTAGTGGTTTTACCTTTGCTTTACATCGCAAACAAATAATCACAATCCTGTCCCACTCACAATCCTACTTCACATCTCCTACATTATAATCTCCAGGACAATACAATCGGTTTCCCTTAGATTCTCAATTTCTACTCACGATTAAGATCACAACAGCCATTCTCGGCTGAGTGAGTAGCAGGTCTGCTTGAGGCGAGAACCAAGCTCGGTCTACCTATATCACTGATTTCTAGGCCACATTTTTCTTTGCTTTAGGCGGACTTACATCCTTGACACGCCCTTAATTTTCTACATAACCAATGGCCAATACTTCCTGTCACACCCATCTGCTCCCTCATTATGTTGTATTGTTTTACTTCTCCTGCTATTCGTGAGTCAGTCTTAAGACACTCCCACAGTGATTTTTCTGTTAAATTATTGGCTCATAACATGTCGCCACAACTGACGTCACAGGTCAGTGTCTTTTTCAATGGTTGTTCACACTTTCTGACCACGCCCACTGGGCATCTGTTTTCTGTATCTGAGTCTGGGTATCTGTTTTCCTTTACCCTCGTTGTTTCCCCTCTTTGGTACTTGAGATGCTTACACTGTTATATATGTCACTTTTTTTGTTAGTGTTTGTCCTGTCAGATGTCTACACAGTTGTATACCTGCCTTTCCTCTCTGGGTATCTGTTTTCCTTTACCTTCGTTGTTTCCCCTCTTTTGTACTTGAGATGTTTACACTTATATGTATGTCACCCTTTTTGTTAGTGTTTGTCCTGTCAGGTGTTTACACACTTGTATATCTCACTCCTCTGTTTCCTCGTTTTCTGGGTCCTGACATTACTTCCCCTTCCGGAAGATCTCGCCCCTGAGATCTCACAGGTGTTGGTGGAGAAGATACGCCTTGCAATGTCTGCAGTTGGTTCGAGTCTGGAATTAGGCGGCGTCGTGCGTAGCGTAGGACATAGGAATACCCCACGGCAGACGTTACCAGCAGAAGAACCAGGATCACGACAATGGCGAAGACAATCCACCAATGGATTGCGGGTTGAAAGGGCTGATCCGGCTCGACCACATAATTTAGGGGCTGCAAGCCAGCTGTTAGCTCCTGTAGGGGGATGGACTCAGCACTGCGAAGAGAACCTTGCCGAAGCATCAATATCACATAAACCGTCAGTCTGACAGTATGTCTGAATACAGGATGGGTAGGGCATGTGAGTGTCAGAGTGATGGGGGAGGCACGTGAACAGTTCAAGTATCCAGGACCTTTATAAACATAGGGGGGAAATGTTTTCAAGACTATTGTGTGGCAGAGGTTGATCACTGACTCATGTTTCAAGAAAGCAGCCGATTCACAAGAGGCTGCGTTACTAGCCTCATAGATGGGGCCTGTGGGAGGACAAACTAACATATGGTTATTCTTGTTACAGTGTTTTATACTAGAAAGCATAAAATATATTTTCCTATTCTCACTGAAGGCAATACATCTTGAATCAACACTATACATAAGAAAGTAAGTGCTATTCTGCACAGAAAATGGAAGGGAGTCGATTCGAAAGACATCAAAGGTGTCAATCGGATCTCCTCGCAAAGGTTTGGTGAAATAGAAATTACGAGAATAGTGCAAAGCCGTTGTCCTGGAGGACAGTTATTACATCCCTATATAGAGCTAAAAAATCAAGAACTGCAAGGCACAAAAGACCTGGAGGCCGAGCCTAGGCTTCCTTTAATGTACTGAACAACTGTTTGTTTCACATAATGGTTGGAGTTATGTATGTTTGCAGGGGAGCCTGCAGACTCAAATATAAATCTTGTATACCTGGTCTTATGTGTCTCAATGCTAAGTCAAAATATAACAATTCTTGTAGGAGCTTTTTTCTCTTCCTAATGCCATAGTCTATAGTAAAATGGCGCACAACTTAGTTCAATACATCTACAGCTGAATATAGCCTATTAAAGGCAGATTGCATGGCATGCATATTACTTAATGATGTTGAGTTTTCCATAATAAACATTTAACTATATAACATCTTTCTCAGTTAATGACTCTAGTCCTCTATTTTTTCATGAATAGCATCAACTTGAGCCTGGGTCGCGGTACCAAATAGGTTATTAGACAAGGATCCTCAAAAAAATTATTTCCCGTTTTTTTTTATTTTTTTTTTTTTATAATTCATAGAAGCATGCAGTCTTGAATAGTAGTCATCACATAGCCTAAAACTTTTCTTAGATGATGCAACAATGAACTGAATTCGTTTTCAAAATTAAAGAGTGTGTATTTTTTTGCTTTTACAGCTGGATACTCAGGTGACATTTGAATAACATTTCAAGTAACGAAGCAGTTAAAATCCGTGCTTTATATAATGCAGCTAAAACATCGTCTGTGAGGCTAAACGGTACTATAGTCTCTGTCTGTGAGGACTATAATATAGATAGTATGTTGGTGTGAAACTTTGGCCAGCACGTGTTGGGGACTCCTGTTGTGTCAATGAGTCGTACACCGAAAGAGTCAAATCAATCTGTTGTTTATTTCGTCATAATTCCGCTCAATTATTGCATTTTCATCCTTATACATTATTCCTGTTTTATATCGTATTAGTTTTGACACTACATTAGGCAACTCTTGTACCGTCGAAGAGCGAAGGCTTTATCTATGCCGAGGTGGCTCTGAAAGTTTGGGAGTAACCTGAGAAGGTAGGGCCTGTGCATCAGCTGTTTATTGCTGGTGTAGAACGAACATTATTTAATGTGTCATGAGTAGCAGTCACCTCTCCGCTACGAGTTATTATTTTCGGTAGAATTTTTCTCAGCGATTTCAGGGTTGAGCAATGCAAAGAATAGATCAGTATCTGTCTCTGGATTTAAAGGGTATGCTCGCCTAATCGTTGGACATTGCTGCACGTCGATGCAATCTTCATGAAGGACTTTTACTCTATCTGTGGGGACCGTTGAAACCTTACTAGTCCTGAGGTTTATAATTTTTACCATTATATCACTGATCTTCTCTGTTACCCTGTAGGGTCCATTAAAAATAAGTTACAACTTTTTATTTACTTTTTTCTGTGGTCTCGTTTGAGGAACACTGTCTCCAACGTTGATAGTTTTGATTTTGAAGCTTTGTATTTCTTTTATATTTCTTCTCTACCTTTTCCAATGTAAACCTGGCATCTATCATAAACTTTCTTTGCAACTGCAGCCATTTCCTCTTCATAGGAGTCAATATCATAAACTTTCCTTGCAATTACATCCATTTCCTCTTCATAGGAGTAAATATCATAAACTTTCCTTGCAATTGCAGTCATTTCCTCTTTATAGGAGTAAATATCATAAACTTTCCTTGCAATTGCAACCATTTCCTCTTCATAGGAGTCAATATCATAAACTTTCCTTGCAATTACATCCATTTCCTTTTCATAGGAGTAAATATCATAAACTTTCCTTGCAATTGCAGTCATTTCCTCTTTATAGGAGTAAATATCATAAACTTTCCTTGCAATTGCAGTCATTTCCTCTTTATAGGAGTAAATATCATAAACTTTCCTTGCAATTGCAGTCATTTCCTCTTTATAGGAGTAAATATCATAAACTTTCCTTGCAATTGCAGCCATTTCCTCTTTATAGGAGTAAATATCATACCAGGGCTGCTGAATTTTTTTCTAACATAGTGTAGGGTACAGGAGGATCTCTAAAAATTCTCTCTCTGTCTCTCACGATAAAATGGGGACTCCTTTATGGTGCGATAATACGCAGGATTATAGGCCAAGATGTCTATAAGTAGCATTATATCCCAAACGGACACATTTCCTAGAACATTCTCCTCAAAATGTTAACAACAGTATAATTTGCGCGCTTTATTATTCTATTCCCATTTGTATGGTAAGCCGTTATTCGCGTGTCGCACAGGTAGCTTCTAATTTATCTCCTGCATCACGGAATTAACGAACTCTGAACCTTGATCTGTAACAACTGTCTGAGGAACACCGTGTACACAAACAACATCCACGTACAACGCCCTTGCCATTTCGCGGGCTTCCTTACTCCGTAAGGGTACTATAATCAAATACCTTTTAAAAACATCAACTATGGGCATTACGTATCGAACCCCATTGTCCGATACACCCATGGGACCCACAAGGTCCATGTGTATTCTTCCAAAAGGAGCGGTGACGTCTGGATATTGCCGCCAAGGAGCAGGGTGCAAGTTCCCAACTCACTTTTAAAACGACTACCATGACGCACTTCCTTACATAATTTTCTACATCCCGTTTCATTCCAGGCCAGAAAGCGAACTTTCTACACCGACATAACGTAACTTTGGTTCCTCCGTGCCCTGCAGTGGCGACGAATGAGCCAGAGTTATCGCCTTGGAAATACTTGGGGGGTAAAATCACCACCTTAGTGGCTTCTCCGTACGGACTCACTAAAACACATCATTTATTTCCACCTGTAACTCTGACAGGGGCGGCATCTCACATTATGCCCATCTTCAACACAATATAACATAATTTCCACCTGTACCTCTAACAGGGGCGGCATCTCACATTATGCCCATCTTCAATACAATATAACATAATTTCCACCTGTACCTCTAACAGGGGCGGCATCTCACATTATGCCCATCTTCAACACAATATAACACATTTTCCACCTGTACCTCTAACAGGGGCGGCATCTCACATTATGCCTTTTTTCTCTGAGTCTTTGCTCAATTTTCATTCATGGGGCTTCCTTCTTTTAGCAAACTTATATGCTGGCTGCTCATCATGCAGCTCACTAATCTCCTGAATAATCCAGTCAAGTGTGTGGCCAATACACTCACTATTCAGGTCCATACATATCATATATTTTATTTTCTCATTTTTCGGCGCCTGTTTCTTTTTCTGCACTAGTGCAATATCTTGCCCCTCATTATTCACGTGTTCCACGGTTTTTGTTGTTCCTCATCCACAAACATTATCGCGCGTGTCCTTCTAATTCAATCTCAGTGTCCTGTGAGCCTTCATCCTTGAAAAAAATCTGCTACTATATTTTCCTTGCCAGGCAAATGATTGATTGTGAAACCATACTCACTCATGAGAGTCTGCCATCTAGCTATCCTGCCGTTGGGACTAGCTACCTGTAACAACCAGACTAAAGGTCTGTGATCCGTGTGGATCTCAACAGGGTAACCCAGTATTAATGGGCGGTTTACGTGTAACCCATAAATTACTGTTAAAGCCTCTCGTTCAACTATATTGTTCCGCTGTTCTGCCGTATTCAATTTCTCACAAAAAAAGATACAGGTCTTAGTTTATCATCATTATCCTGTTATTGCAATACTCCACCAGTATTGTAGTAGGATGCGTAGAGTGACTGTACCAAGCATTCTATCCTTAAGGGTTGAGAACGCAATTTTTGTTTCATCCGTCCATATGAGTGGAGTTTTATTTATTTATTTATTTATTTATTTTATTTTATTTATTTATTTATTTATTTATTATTATTATTATTATTATTTTTTTTTTTTAGTGTACCTTTCTTCCCTTTGTAAATCTTTAGAAAAGGAGCAACAATTTGTGAATAATTTGCAATAAATTTGCGATAATAATTAGTCAATCCAAGAAATGACTGTAAATCATGAACAGTTTGGGGGGCCAGGACGTTTTGTATGGCCTCC
The DNA here is from genome assembly GCF_024679095.1 of Eriocheir sinensis. NCBI lineage: Eukaryota > Metazoa > Arthropoda > Malacostraca > Decapoda > Varunidae > Eriocheir > Eriocheir sinensis. Next base: position 2,068,917 of record NC_066577.1, read on the forward strand.
AGCTTGCTAGATTGAGGTCTTATTCCCTCTGAGCGGATGGCATGGCCCAGGTAATCTACTTTGTCCTTAAAAAAGTTACACTTCTCCATCTTAAGAGTCAGTTTGGCTTCCTTTAAGCGATCCAGAATTTGTTCTAAGTTATCTGCGTGATTAGAAAATATATCGCCCAGGATAATTATGTCATCAAGGTACACCTGAGCCTTGTTGCTTAATAGTCCTGTAAGGACAGTGCTTATTATTTTCTTGCAGCAGGACGGGGCTGTTTTAAGGCCAAAGGGGAGGGAAGTAAATTCCCAATGTCCTGCTGGAGAAGAAAATGCCGTCTTCTCTCTGCTGATTTCATCTTGGGGGATTTGATGGTAACCCTGTTTCAAGTCTAGGCATGAAAAAAAACTTACTATCTCCCAATTGATTGAGTATGGTAATTATATTAGGGAGTGGGTACCGGTCGTCCCGTAGTGTTTTATTAAGTGCCCGGAAGTCCAGACAAAGTCGTAGTACTCCATGTTTTTTTTTTTTTTTGCACTGGGATAAGTGGGGCATTATAGGGTGATCGCGATGGGCGAATCACACCCTGTTGCTAGAGCGATATAAGTTGTTCATTTACTCTGTCATGATAACTGATAGGAATGTTATATGGACGCCTGTACACTACTTCATCAGTGTTTTGCTTGATGGTGCTTGAAAAAATAGGGCGTTACTGTTAATGGTTCTTGTTCTGTGGAAAACACTGTTATATATTTATCTATTAAGGACTTTAAGACCTGATTCTCTCTCTTCACTTGGGAATTTAGCGTCAACAATTTGATAGAGGCTTTTCTTCCTTACTTCAAGCTCTGCGGGCTTCAAGTCTGTTTTAGCTGTGTCAGCGGTCTGTACACTAGATACTTGTGGCAGATCAGCGTATAGCTCATGAGTGACAGGCTTCACAAATCCTAACGTTGTATTATCATCTATCTTTACACTCACTTTCAATATTCAAATACGGCACAGTGACATAAGATCTTTGATTGTCAGATGAAGGGGTTAACTTAACTATCCCTGAGCACAAGACTCTAGCCTGAGGAGTACTAACACAAGGCTCAAATGAAGCTTCACTTGCCTGCAGTTGCGTCACTAGCGTTATGTAACCTGCAACAGATGCATGCAGTTGCAAAGGTTCCGCTTGGCAACGTACGGCCTTATTTTCAGTGAGACCTTCTTCATTTCCATCTACATTTAGCTAAGATCCTTCACCTCTAGATATAAGACATATTTTTCCTGGCATAATTGTATGGTTTCCCCTTCTATTATCAGTTTTAAGCTTCGTTCTTTTGTTCCTCATTTAGTTGCAATGTTTTCAAAATAATCTCGTGCTACACGACAAATCAGTACTCAACATAATATGAGTCGGCAAACCTACATCGCGTGTTATCAATAAGTCTTGGAAACTACTTTTTCCTTCCATATTAACTTGTCTTTTACCGTCATTTTCAATATGGTATCTTTGCACAGAGACAATATTCACGGGTTTCGCTTCACAGTTATTTACTGCGAGCCCTAATTCTTTAATAAATTCATCCGTTAAAAACTCACACACGCTCCTGTTTCTAGGAGTGCTGCCACTTTTGCATATGTGTTATCATGAGTAGTGCGATCTGCCTAACAAAGTTACTCTTGAGTTATGTTGATTATAGCCTTCTTGTCATTATTTTTAAGGTCACTCCCTTGTTCGTTATAGCCTTCTTTTCCTTATATTTATGTGAGGCGGTTACTCCCTTGTTCGTTATAGCCTTCATCTTATTATATTAATGGTTACTCCCTGTTCGTTATAGCCTTCATCTTATTATATTAAAGGTTACTCCCTTGTTCGTTATAGCCTTCATCTTATTATATTAAAGGTTACTCCCTTGTTCGTTATAGCCTTCATCTTATTATATTAAAGGTTACTCCCTGTTCGTTATAGCCTTCTTTTCCTTATATTTATGTGAGGCTGTTACTCCCTTGTTCGTTATAGCCTTCATCTTATTATATTAAAGGTTACTCCCTGTTCGTTATAGCCTTCTTTTTCTTATATTTATGTGATGCGGTTACTCCCTTGTTCGTTATAGCCTTCATCTTATTATATTAAAGGTTACTCCCTGTCTGTTATAGCCTTCATCTTATTATATTAAAGGTTACTCCTTGTTCGTTATAGCCTTCATCTTATTATATTAAAGGTTACTCCTTGTTCGTTATAGCCTTCATCTTATTATATTAAAGGTTACTCCTTGTTCGTTATAGCCTTCATCTTATTATATTAAAGGTTACTCCTTGTTCGTTATAGCCTTCATCTTATTATATTAAAGGTTACTCCCTTGTTCGTTATAGCCTTCATCTTATTATATTAAAGGTTACTCCCTGTTCGTTATAGCCTTCATCTTATTATATTAAAGGTTACTCCCTGTTCGTTATAGCCTTCATCTTATTATATTAAAGGTTACTCCCTTCTTCGTTATAGCCTTCATCTTATTATATTAAAGGTTACTCCCTGTTTTGTTCTTTGCTCATTTTCCGTTTTTTCCACTGCAAGTGTGCATATTTATTTATTTATTTATTATTCATTTATTTATTTAATGTTATTTGTAGTAGTTAACTGAGGGGGGCACTACCCTGGCCTCCTCTTCCTCTGATTCTCTTACTTCACACATTTATCTTAATACTTCACACTATTGTTCATATGCTTCATTTTTTAATTTTTTTATTCATGACTTTTTATCCATACCTCACACTTTTCTTAGTATTTCACATTTTTTCTAGATCATACTCTACCCTTCCTACCTGGGGGACGCGGGTTAGGCCTTTATAAAGTCACTCTATGGCTGCATATCCGCCGCGGCACACCACCACTCTGTGAGGCGTAGAGCCCCGTGCTCCCCTCCATCCTGGGGTATCAATCCTAAAACAAACAAACCTGAGAGGCAGGACGCTGCCGCTGCCTGTCACCTGACACCCTCTCACTGAGGAGTGGATCGCGGCGCGGGTGGAGAGAGACTGCCCATCCCTCTCCACTCCGCCCAGGAAGGAACTCATGAATTCTCGGTTGAGTCGCGTGTGCTACCCATTGCACTACAGAACAACAGTGGTTGGCCAGAGTTTCCATTACCATATCGTCAAAGTCCATGTCCTCCGGAAGAACCATTAATTATATAATTAAATCGTCACTATTATTTCCGCCACTTAAAACGAGCAAAGCTTAATGAAAATAAGAGGCGTTTTCTCGTCAGAGTAAATTAAACAAAAGCACTGTAAGCACATGTCCCTATTTATCCCTATACCGCTGCCGCCAGTTTTAGACCCTTCTTTTCTTGTATTAAATCAACTCTTTTATCACTCATTAATTACTCCATAAATGATCTCACTGTCTCGTATCCCTGGTAGCGTGATCCGGCTTAAGTTGTTATTGGAGACTGGTGTTCGGGGATAAACAAGGGAAAAAGATAATATACATTTATTTAAAATTAAATGAAAGTAATTGCCTTACGCAATATTCTTTGCTCAGACGATCATAACACTGGCATATTCAGCAATGGATACAACATATGACAAACGACATGTCTTAAACATAATACTACAATATGTGCTCAGTTGTTGCCAATAATAATAACACTCGTCGTTCCACAAGCAGTGGTTTGTATCTCTCTGCTTACATCACAATCATTATGTACTCTCTTCACAAAATCCTAATAACACATTCCTGTAGTATAATCTACTACAAGTCATGGAAACACATTATTTTACCACACCTAGTGGTTTTACCTTTGCTTTACATCGCAAACAAATAATCACAATCCTGTCCCACTCACAATCCTACTTCACATCTCCTACATTATAATCTCCAGGACAATACAATCGGTTTCCCTTAGATTCTCGAATTTCTACTCACGATTAAGATCACAACAGCCATTCTCGGCTGAGTGAGTAGCAGGTCTGCTTGAGGCGAGAACCAAGCTCGGTCTACCTATATCACTGATTTCTAGGCCACATTTTTCTTTGCTTTAGGCGGACTTACATCCTTGACACGCCCTTAATTTTCTACATAACCAATGGCCAATACTTCCTGTCACACCCATCTGCTCCCTCATTATGTTGTATTGTTTTACTTCTCCTGCTATTCGTGAGTCAGTCTTAAGACACTCCCACAGTGATTTTTCTGTTAAATTATTGGCTCATAACATGTCGCCACAACTGACGTCACAGGTCAGTGTCTTTTTCAATGGTTGTTCACACTTTCTGACCACGCCCACTGGGCATCTGTTTTCTGTATCTGAGTCTGGGTATCTGTTTTCCTTTACCCTCGTTGTTTCCTCTCTTTGGTACTTGAGATGCTTACACTGTTATATATGTCACTTTTTTTGTTAGTGTTTGTCCTGTCAGATGTCTACACAGTTGTATACCTGCCTTTCCTCTCTGGGTATCTGTTTTCCTTTACCTTCGTTGTTTCCCCTCTTTTGTACTTGAGATGTTTACACTTATATGTATGTCACCCTTTTTGTTAGTGTTTGTCCTGTCAGGTGTTTACACAGTTGTATATCTCACTCCTCTGTTTCCTCGTTTTCTGGGTCCTGACACTTAGCGTAATGGTTAGTGAACCGACGCGCAATAATAATATTCTTGATCTTGTATTAGTAACCCAAGAGAACTTAGTTGACAATGTTAGTGTTTTCGAACACCTCGGATCATGCGATCATAGACTGGTGCGTCTCGACATAAGAGTTCAAACAAGGATTGCAGAGAATAAGATATTGGTTCCCAATTTTAAAAGAGCGGATTTTGAACAATAAGACAGTCATTAACGAACTTTCAATTAGTATCCAACATCGACGTCGAAGAATCTTGGCAAGACTTTAAAGCTCGATTACTAACTGAACAAAATAAATCCGTGCAATCTTGTGGAAAGCACCGAAAAGTTGAAAATCCTCCGTGGTTTAATAATGAAATCATATTTGCTCTCCAAAAGAGGAACTTGTTATATAGGCAAAAGAAAACCGATAACTCTGCCGAAAATAGTACACGGTACTGCGAAGCAAGACGACAAGTTAAAAGTTTAATCAAACAGGCGAAACGGAGGTACGAAGTAAACAGTGCGGTAAATTGCAAGTCAGATCCTAAAAGTTATTTTTGATATGTAAACAACAAAAAAGAGATTTGAAGTGGGATTGGCCCATTAACTGATAATTCGGGCAATATCGTGACAGACAGCCAACGCATAGCGAACACGTTAAATTCTTATTCCTCCTCGGTTTTTATTAGTAGTTCTACCGATACTGCTGCTGATCCTAACACTATTGAAAATCCCATTCATTCCCTCCCTGACTTTGAAATCAGTACAGATGACGTTCTCAAGGCGCTGCAGTCACTTAAAACTAACAAAAGTCCAGGACCTGATAAAATATATCCAAAATTACTTTAAGAAATATCAAGAGCGATACTCAGACCCTTAACAATGCTGTTTAATATGTCTTTGCACCATGGTATCGCTCCTAGTGATTGGAAAATGGCTAACGTAACACCCTTTTTCAAAAAAGGTGACCGAAAATTACCGGATAAATACAGGCCAATTAGCTTAACTTAAATCATTGGTAAATTATTTGAGACAATTATTCGAGATAAAGTAGTTAACTACCTAGGGTGTAATTCGCTAATCCTTGACTCGCAACATGGTTTCCGTCAAGATCAAGAGAATATACCAGGTCTTCTCAACCTCGTACCAGAATTCTCCTCTTCTGCGCATTGACGTCACCTGCCGCCCCTCAGTCTGCTTCGACTAAAACCTACCTACCAGTCCTCACCTGACCACAGGTGTAGACGCATCCCGTGTGCTCCATTTTTTTTTTTATTTCGATGGGTGACTTTAGTATTTAGGATTAAGGAACTGAAGCAGTCACAGAATTAATGGGCAGCGAGGGGTGAGAAAAGACTGGGTAAAAGAGGATAAGGTGTTACAGAGGGTGTCAGGGTGGACAGGAGAACTGTTCAATAGCGGATGATTCCGGCGAGTAAGAATGTCATAAAATACTTGGATAAGAAGATTCATTACACACACACACACACACACACACACACACACACACACACACACACACACACACACACACACACACACCATGAAATATCTCGTTTTCCTTATTATTCTCCGCCTGCTCTGTATCATACGGCTGATGACGTCAAAACCTGAGCGTGAAAAGACCTGTCTATTCTCTTGATCTTGATTTCCGGAACAACAGATCTTATTTGTCGAATCTATTAACGTTCTATAAAGAGCTTTTTGCAGTCTATGATGTTTATAAATCACTTGATATTATTTATTTAGACTTCCAGAAGGGTGTGATAAAGTCCCACACTGCAAGTTGCTTCATAAAATCAAGGAAATAGGTATCGGGGTAAGCGTCACGAATGGATCAAGCACTGGCTAAGCAATAGAAAGCAAAGAGTTGTAATAAAAGGTGACCTCTGGTGGATGCCAGTCACTAGTGGTGTCCCCCAAGGCTCTGTCCTGGGACCCGTTCTCTTCGTCATTTACATCAACGACATTAACCTTGGTCTCAATAATTTCATTAGTAAATTTGCGGACGACACGAAAATCGGCAATGCGGTACTTACGGAATGTGATAGGCGGAGCCAACAAAATTTGAGTAAACTATCAGATTGGTCAGTAAAATTAGAAATGCTTTTTAATATAAACAAGTGCCAGATTCTGCAGGTTGGATATAGAAATATAAAGAAGGACTATGAAATGTGCGGCGTTAAAGTTAAAGGCGTTCACTCGGTCAAAGATCTTGGCGTCACAGTTGCGTTTAACCTCAAGTTTTCCCAGCAGTGCAACGAGTCCGTTAAAAAAGCAAACAGGATGATCGGTTTGATTAAAAGGTTTGATTAAGAAGAGAGGGCTAAAAATGAGGTCCGCTGTATGTATAAGAGTGAATAATGAATTGACGCAGTGAGTAAAGGATGGACAGGCATAGATAGACATGTGGATATGGAAATAGTATAGGTGTGGATGGAGGGATAGATTAAAGGATTTGTAAAGAAACAGATGTTTGTAAACAGAGCGAATGTGATTTGGTGTTGTAATGTGAGTGCTTAGGTGTGTCACCGTGTGTGTGTAATTCAGCTCTTGGTCTGCTGCTGGTCAGACAGCCAGCCGTTCCCGTACGAAAGAGCACAGAGCTCATAGTACTGATCCTTGAGTAGGACTGAGACCACTCACACACAACACGCCGCGATAACGAGGTCACAACTCCTTGCCTGACGTCGAGTACCTACTCACTGCTAGGTGAACAGGGGCTACACGTGAAAGAAGATAAACCCTACTTATCTTTACCCGGCTGGGGAATCAAACCCCAGTCCTTCTGGTTGTGAGGCAGACGCTCTATCCACTGAGCTACCGGGCCGTGTGTGTGTGTGTGTGTGTGTGTGTGTGTGTGTGTGTGTGTGTGTGTGGTGGTAGTGGTGGTGGTGTTGATGGTGATGGTGGTGGTGTTGATGGTGATGGTGGTGGTGGTGGTGGTGGGGGTGGTGGTGATGGTGGTGATGGTGGTGGTGGTGGTGGTGGTGGTGGTGGTGGTGGTGGTGGTGATGGTGGTGGTGATGGTGGTGGTGGTGTTGGTGGTGGTGATGGTGGTGGTGGTGGTGGTGATGGTGGTGGTGGTGGTGGTGGTGGTGGTGGTGGTGGTGATGGTGGTGGTGGTGATGGTGGTGATGGTGGTGGTGGTGGTGGTGACGGTGGTGGTGGTGGTGGTGGTGATGGTGGTGGTGGTGGTGGTGATGGTGGTGAAGGTGGTAGTGGTGATGCTGGTGGTGATGGTAGTGGTGGTGGTGATGGTGGTGGTGGTGGTGATGGTGGTGGTGATGGTGGTGGTGATGGTAATGGTGGTGATGGTGGTGATGGTGGTGGTGGTGATGGTGGTGGTGGTGGTGATGGTGGTGGTGGTGGTGGTGGTGGTGGTGATGGTGGTGGTGATGGTAATGGTGGTGATGGTGGTGATGGTGGTGGTGGTGGTGGTGGTGGTGATGGTGGTGGTGGTAGTGATGGTGGTGGTGATGGTGGTGGTGGTGATGGTGGTGGTGATGGTGGTGGTGGTGGTGGTGGTGATGGTGATGATGGTGGTGGTGGTGGTGGTGATGGTGGTGGTGGTGATGGTGGTGATGGTGGTGGTGGTGGTGGTGGTGATGGTGGTGGTGATGGTGGTGAAGGTGGTTGTGGTGATGCTGGTGGTGGTGGTGGTTGGTGGTGGTGGTGGTGGTGATGGTGGTGGTGATGGTAATGGTGGTGATGGTGGTGATGGTGGTGGTGGTGGTGGTGATGGTGGTGGTGGTAGTGATGGTGGTGGTGATGGTGGTGGTGGTGATGGTGGTGGTGATGGTGGTGGTGGTGGTGGTGGTGATGGTGATGATGGTGGTGGTGGTGGTGGTGGTGATGGTGGTGGTGGTGATGGTGGTGATGGTGGTGGTGGTGGTGGTGGTGATGGTGGTGGTGATGGTGGTGGTGATGGTGGTGGTGGTGGTGATGGTGGTGGTGGTGGTGGTGATGGTGGTGGTGGTGATGGTGGTGGTGATGGTGGTGGTGGTGGTGATGGTGGTGGTGGTGGTGGGAGGGTACACGGAACAAGGAAAGATGTCGAGGTGGGTGTGTTTATGGAAGTGGACGGACGGGGAGAAAGGGAGAAAGAAAGAAAGAAAGAAAAACAATCATTGTATTACTGCCAGGATCTGCGCAAACAGTCTTGACATTTATAGGAAAAAGCGCAAGTAACCGAGACATCAAGAACACCTGAATCAAATAACTGTATGTGGCACTGAGTAGGTTATGCATCTCTCGGCGCAGTGGTTAACTTCCCTGACTACAAATCTGCGGGCCAGGGTTCGAGTCCCGGCCTTGGCAGTCGGAGTGCAGCCCACCCAGGTGTTCATCCTCCTCTTCGGGATGGTCGACGAATGAATATCTGGGGAAAGCTGGGGAAGGCAGGATGTGGAAACCCGGATGTTACACTGGCCCTGTGTCGGGGTAATGGATTCTTATCCACCACAGGTTCAGAGGACCAACGGGACGGAGATGAGCACCGCCGCCACGCGCACTGTAGGTGTGCTTTAACTCTACGTTTTGTTGACTAGGTCCCACCTGGGTCACCTTTTCTTCTCTTGGGCCGCCATTACAGAATGCATAGACTCCCTCGAATCAGTACTCGAATGAATTAATGATTAAAATGCTCCGAGGATTTAGATTTTACACCAGAGAACAATTGAAAACCTTAACACACTCTTTTCAAAGGCGTAGACTTGGAGGAGATGCAAATGAGGTTTCAGAATAGGTTAAAGGGATTGGCAAGGGAGTTCCTGATGAAACACGTATATATATATAAAAATACACAGAGAAAAGAACAAACAACAACTGATACAGATTAGATGAATTTAGGTTGAGGAAGGAAATGACAAAGAACTACTTCACGACCAGGTGGTGGTAGGTGAATGGAACACAAGGGGCAGACACCACTGAAAATTTTCAGTAGAGGTTAGACACATTTATGGCCGGGAAGGGAGCTCGGTGAATCAACCATTCCCAGGAGGCGCCGTGTGTACGCCGACTGGCCTCCTGTGGTCTGCATGTATCCCTGTGCACCCTCCTGTACATAGTGGTCATGACGACGGCTTCGCACATTTCGGAGCTTTTTTTCTCCCTATAGTTATCTTGCGCTGGTTTAGCCTGAAGCCCCCCTCCCCTTCCCTTAAGGTAACAGTGGGGAGGGTCTTCTAGTTGGTGTAAAGTGACTACAGAGACCTTAGCATCGCAGTGATTTGCGCCCTTAAAGGTCTGCCATTCAGCTCTAGACTCTGGACCATGCAGTGTCAACTCCGAGCTACCCTAAACGGCGTGTCCGAAACCGAGGTGACGTGTTGAATGGAACGCCTGTACGCGTGTATCCACTACCTGGACCAATGGCAAACAAAACCCACTACGAGCTCCTGGGCGTGAAGCCCGAGGCCACCCTGCAGGAGATCAAGAAAGCCTACCACCGCCTCGCCCTCAAGATTCACCCTGACAAGAACCCGTATGACCCGAACGCCAAGGCAAAATTTCAGCAGCTGCAGCAGGGGATGGAGACGCTCTCCGACCCCGATTCACGGGCCCGATACGACGCACGGATAAGGAGCACGGCCAGTTAGGCCAAGGCTCAGGGAGGAAGATGTAGATGTGGAGCTATTGCCTTTGCCTCTTCTTCTTCTTCGGCTTCCTCCTCCTCGTACGCGTCCTCCTCCTACCACTACTCCTCCTCCTCCTCCTCTGCAGGCTCCTTTTCAACACCGAAATCTAAATCAAAATCGTTTCACAAAAATAAACAGAAAATAAACAAGGAGACTGAAGTAGGCTCGACGGCCTACATGTGGCACCTCCTATTTCCCTTCAGATATAAGACGATCCCAATAGACAACACCTCGGCCAAGGAGAAGAAACATGGAAACATGGAAACGCAGGCAACAGAAAGCCTATTGGCTCATTACGAGGTTGCCCGCTTTGGTGATTTAATCTGCTCGACAGCCTGGGGCCTGGGGAGCAGATGAAAGCACCTCGACGATGAGCAGATGAAAGCACCTCGATATTGAGGAGCAGATGAAAGCAACTCAATATTCAGTTTACTCCCGACGCAGCGAAGTGACGGTCGATTCTATATTTGAAGGAGTTGATAGTATTCGCATTTACTACTTCTGAAGGAAGATTGTTCCAGTGACGGATGACTCGGTTTGAAAAGAAACTCCTTCCGATGTCTGTGTTACATCGACTAGACTGAATGGGTAAACCGTTATTTCTAGTTCTTAGGTTGGTTTGCAATTCAAAGAAATTGGAGTAATCGACGTTATTGAATTTTGTCAGATACTTGAAGACTTGAATCATATCTCCTCGTAGGCGTCTTTTCTCTAATGTAAAGAGATTGAGTCGCTTGAGTCGTTCCTCGCACGGTTGAGCCCTTAAGGTTGGTATCATTTTCGTGGCGCGTCGCTGAATCCTTTCCAGTAAATCAATGTCCTTTCTGTAATTAGGAGACCAGAACTGTACTGCATACTCGAGTTGCGGTCTTACCATGGAATCATACAAGGATAGCATCACGTCTGGCGTTTTACACTCGAAGTTCCTCGCTATGAACCCGAGCATAGTGTTGGCTTTGTTGTATGCTTTTTTACAGTGATTCGCGTGTTTCAGGTCACTGCTGATAGTGACTCCAATATCCTTTTCCTCCTGCATCGCTTGCAGAGGTCTCCCATTCATGTTGTATGTGTGGTTACTATTTCTGGACCCAATGTGCATGACTTTGCATTTGTCAACATTAAAGGACATTTGCCATTTTTCCGACCATTCGATAATGTGATTGAGGTCTTTCTGAATGATTTCGCAGTCGGTCTTTGTGAGGGCCTTTCCCCCCACCTTAGTGTCATCAGCAAATTTCGATATTGTGGATTTCAGTCCTGATTCGAGGTCGTTGATATATATGATGAAGAGAATGGGTCCCAGCACTGACCCTTGAGGCACTCCACTAGTGACTGGAAGCCAATCGGAAGGCTGTCCGTTGAGTAGTACTCGTTGTTTTCTGTCGGTGAGCCAATCTCTTATCCACGCGATCAGATTGGCTCCAATGCCCGCCGAGTGCAGTTTCTTAAGGAGTCGCTCGTGCGGTACCTTGTCGAAGGCTTTCTGAAAGTCCAGGTATATAACATCACTGGGGATGTGGGCATCCCAGTTCTTATATATACCTTGGAAGAAGTCTAATAAATTCGTTAGGCAGGAGCGCTTGTTTCTGAAGCCATGCTGGGTGTCGGAGATTACATTATTGTCTTCTAGAAACTTAACAAGTTTGTCTCTAATAATCTTTTCGAGTATTTTTCCTGCCACTGATGTCAAACTTATGGGCCAGTAGTTTAATGCAACGCTTTTGTCTCCTTTTTGAAAATTGGTGTTACGTTCGCCATCTTCCAGTCTTCAGGACCTTTTCAATTGAACAGACTGGTTGAATATGTTAGTGAGTGGCTGAAGTATTTGTTGTTTAAGCTCTTTTAATAACCACGGGGACAAACCGTCAGGTCCTGTTGACTTGTTCGTGTCGAGTTTATCCAAATACTCTTTCACTTCTTGGTCGCATATTGAGTCAATTTTCAGGGGCGTGATTCCCCTCGGCGGGTCAGGGTTCTCGGGCATGGTTTCGATGTTCTCGACTGTGAATACGGATGCGAGGTTACTGTTGAGGATTCTGGCTATCTGTTTACTGTCCTGAGTTGCAGCTCCAGTCTCGTCTGTCAGGGGACCATTATTGGATTTTACTTTCTTTTTCGATCTGATGTATGTGAAGAATTTTTTTGAGTTTGTCTTGATGTCACGCGCTATTTGTTTTTCGTAGTTGCGTTTACTACTCCGAATAAGGGTTCGACAAGCTCTGAAGGCTGTTGTGGTACTGAGTACGGGCTTCGGCCGTGTCATTCTCTTTCATTAGGTTATAATTCCTTTTTTTTAAGTTTACCGCCCTCTTTATTTCTCTGGTCATCCACGGTGGATCTACGGCACCATTTACTCGCCTGGGTTTCGTCGGTACTGTAGCCTTTTCTACTCCCAAAAGCTTATCTTTGAAGTTGTTCCACACGTTGTCGATTGTATTGTCGGTTAGGTGAAGTTGGTCCCAGGTCGCAGAGGAAGCAGCTCACGGGCTAGGTTGAAATTTGCTTTTTGTAGTCTGGTATCACTGACGGATTGTCTACGAGTTTGTGACTTATGTTGACATTGAAACGGATTAAGTTGTGATCGCAACCGTTAATTTTTCACCAACTTCACAGTCGCGAATGAGGTCGGGGTCGCTTACTAATACCAGATCCAGCAGATTGTTTTCTCTTGTTGGTTGAGTTACAACGGTGAGGAACGAATCCTCCACCATTTCTATAAGCCTGTTACCCTCTTGATCTCCAGTCAATTGTCCCAAGTCAATGTTAGGGCAATTAAAGTCCCCAATTATTATTGCTTGTTTACTTTGTGTTAAAGAGTGAAGCTCTTCGTACAGGGCAGTGTCATCGGCTGCCTGTTGTTTTGGAGGCCTGTATACGGTCGCAAGTGTTAGTTTCTTATTATTCGCAGTTATTTCCACATAGACGGAGTCGTAATTCTCTGTCCTGTTTGTCTATTTTTATGGCAGGGAGCGTACTTTTACGTAGCAAATTACTCCTCCTTTCTTGTGCATTCGATTTTTTGGAAGCTTTCGTACTTGGAAATGACAGTTCAGATACTAGATGTGCAGGATTGGCCCCAAGTCTCTGTGATGGCTACCACATCTGGTTTCTCGGTTGCAATATACGCCCTAATTTCGTCCTTTTGGGTAATAGACTGCGTGCATTTGTGTACAAAATGGAAATGTGACTACTGGTTTGGCCGCGTCGTGTTGAATGAGTTCGCTTGTCGGAGGCGTCGTTGGTTACACAGTTTCTTGCAAGCCGCATCGACGCTACTGTTCGGTTGATCAAGGGTTGGCTTTGCCTTGCCCTCGCCTCAGTTTTTTAATAGCTTTGAAGCTTTCAACTGCATCGTTCAGGAGCCTTCTAGCCGCGCCGAACCAACCTCGTTCAAGTGGAGTCCGTCCTCTAAAACAAATCTGGGCGCTGGTTGAAGTGATGCCGTACGTTCTGAACCCTACGCCTTCATCGTTGCATAACTGCTTTAGACTAGTGTTGACGCCGTACGCTTTACTGTTGTTGTATCCGGCGAACGTATTGACTCTCGGTAGAATTCCAGAGACGATGATGTGAGGGACTTGGTCTTGTATTTCCGAATGACTTGACGGTATTTTGCTAATGGGTCCTGAATTTGAGTTGACTGAAGGTCGTTGGTTCCCGCATGGATCAGATACACTGTGTCGTCCTTCGAATCTACACAAACTGCATCAACAGCTGAATCAATATCGTCCAGTTTGGCTCGGGGATACAGAAACGCTGCCGTGTCAACGTATTCGACCGCAAAACTCCGTAAGTTGGCCTCTCACCACACTGTCTCCAACTAAATTGACTCTAGTAGTTAGTTTGCCCATACCAGGAAACAGCGTCTGGTTCATTACAAGTGACAGCTGGTAGAATGGTCTTGTGATTTCTTCTGGAAGGGCGCAAGGTACAAGCGGGAGCGCAGGCTAAGGTGGGTTTGGAAGTTGTGGTGGTGATTGTTGTGGGTGGTTGGGGAAGGGTGGAGGGTTAGGTGTGGATGGAGGGAGATGTGGTATCTGAAGTGGAGGTGGAGGCGGAGTTTGAGTTCGTGTTGGAGGTGGACGTGGAGGATGGAGTGGTGATGAGGATGGGGAGGAGTCAAGGGTGTTGGAGGGAGAGGAAGGAGAGCAGGAGAAAGGGGAGTGGTACTGTGGATGGAGGTGGATGGGGTAGGAAGGAGGTGGATGGAGTAGAAGGAATGGTAAGGGTGGCGGCAGGTTCAGGCGTGGCAGAGGAGATCGTGTTGAAGGTGGAAGGGAAGATGGAGTGGTGATGAGGATAGGGGAGGAGTCAAGGGTGTTGGAGGAGAAGA
>NC_066577.1:2088470-2100970 GCF_024679095.1 Eriocheir sinensis
TTCCTTCCTTCCTTCTCCTTCCCCCTTCCCACAGGCCTGCAGCAGGGACGGAATTTGACACCCTGGCGGAGACTGTGTTGGCGGACCTACGAACAACTGGTGCAGCTGGTGACCATGATAGGCGACAAGGGGGAGCTGCCTATCGCCATGGCCCTCGCCTCAGTGGTGGTCACCCCGCAGATGGTGAGGGGGGGGGAGGAGAGGGGGGGAGGGAGGGAGAGGGAGTGTGTGTGTGTGTGTGTGTGTGTGTGTGTGTGTGTGTGTGTGTGTGTGTGTGTGTAATGAGAGAGAGAGAGAGAGAGAGAGAGAGAGAGAGAGAGAGAGAGAGAGAGAGAGAGAGAGAGAGATGAAGTCCTTAAAATCCCTCAAATCACTTAAAACAAATAAAGTCCTGGACCTGACAAAAGTATATCAACTCTGCTGAAAGAAACAAAAAGTGAAATACTCTCCTCCCTCACAACCGTATTCAATATGTCCTTGCGACAAGGCATCGTCCCTTCAGATTGGAAAGAAGGCTAACGTGACACCGATTTTAAGGAGACAAAAAAGTACCAGGTAATTACAAGCCCATTAGTCTAACTTATGGTGTTATTAAGAAATGAAGGGCAAAGTTGGGGAAGTTGGAGTAAGACTGTTCGCTGAGGGAAGGAAGTGGGTACTGAATTTGATACTGTTTGCTGATGACACGGTGATCATTGCAGAAAATGAAAGTGACCTACAAAATTTGGTCAGTGTTATCAATAGTGTCTGCAAAAGGAGAAAGCTGAAAGTAAATGTTAACAAAAGTAAAGTGATGGTTTGTGAGCGAAGTAGAAGTGAGGTTGTAGATTTTGTATGCCCATAGAGTGGGAATTGAATGTGAAAAAGAATGCAAAATAATCTTGAATGGTGAAGAAATGGAGGAGGTCAATGAGTTTAAGTACCTTGGATCAGTTATGTGTAAGCATGGTGGTACAGAGGGAGAGATAAGAGAAAGGGCATTGCAAGGAAGAAGGGTGGCAGGGTCTTTGGGACGAATCATGAATGGCAGAAGTGTGAGCATGGAGGTAAAGAGGGATTTGAGAAATACAATAATAGTACCAACCCTCACATAGGAAACGTGGGCCTGGAATGAAAGTCAGAGGTCTAGAGTGCAGGCAGTGGAAATGAGTTACTTGAGGAGTGCTTGTGGTGTGCGTAGAATGGATGGAATGAGTAATGAAAGTGTGTACGCGCGTTTTGGAATGTGTCACGGGGGTGAAGGGAAGAAGTGTGGAGTGGTGGAAGAAGTGAAGCGACAGACCTTAAAGTGGTTTGGCCACATGGAGCGAATGGAGGAGAGTAAGATGACCAGAAGGGTGTATGGGAGTGAGATAGAGGGAGGGAATGCTAGAGGACGACCTCCAGTGAAATGGAGGGATAGGGTGCAAGAGTGCGTTAGGGAGAGGGGGAAAGATCCTGGAGAAGCTTTGAGCAGGCAAGGAGGGAGTGTCTGGATAGAGAAAGTTGGAAGCTCTTCTGCTGTGGCCATCCCCTGGTGGGAGCTCCTAGGACCAGGCGTCGATGAAATGATGATGATGATGATGATGTTACGTTAGGTTAGGTTAGGTTAGGTTTTGGGGTAGCTCTAGACATCTCACACACACACACACACACACACACACACACACACACACACAGAGACATCTACCCCCACCCCCATCCCTCCCCGCTCCTCCCCCATCCCCCCACACTCACTTTGACACGGAGGCCACGTCGATGGTCCCCGAGGGCGCTATCTGGTGTGAGTTGCCCATGACCCAGTCCGTGAGGTAGTCCACCATCTTGTTGCGGAACTTCATCTCCTGTCTGAAGGCGAGGTCATCCCGGCGCTGCATCATGACCTCCACCAACTGACACAGCTTGGTCTTGATGTGCAGCGTGTACACCGTGATGTCCAGGTGACGCACATACCTACAGGGGGGGATGTGCGCGTCAGTATGTGTGTGTGAAGGGGGGAAGGTGGGGTAGGATGTGTGTCTTGTGTCTTGTGTGTGTGTGTGTGTGTGTGTGTGTGTGTGTGTGTGTGTCAACCTATCTATCTCTGTGTGTGTGTGTGTGTGTGTGTGTGTGTCAGCCTATCTATCTGTGTGTGTGTGTGTGTGTGTGTGTGTGTGTGTGTGTTTACCTAGTTGTAGTTTCCCAGGGCCTGGTCTTACGCTGGTGTGGTCCCGTCTCCATATCTACATTTACCCAACCTCTCCTTAAAGCTCTGCACACTCCTCGCCAATACTACATCCTCACTTAGTCTGTTCCAAAGCTCTATATTTCTTTGTGGGAAGCTATATTTCTTTATGTCTCTTGAGCATCTTCCCTTCCTCAACTGTTTACTGTGTCCTCTAGTATTCCTGCTGGAAGGTTCCTCTCTGAGTAGCAATTTCTCGTTATCTACTTCTTCCATTTTACTCAATAGCCTGTATATTTGTGTTAGGTCTCCTCTTTCTCTTCTTTGTTCCAGTGCTGGCAAGTCCATTTCCTTCAGTCTCTCTTCATGTGTCAGTCCCTGAACCATTTGTGTTGCCATCCTCTGTACTCTTTCTAGTTTTACTATGTGTTTCTTCATATGTGGAGAGCACACTGTTTCCGCGTATTCTAGTTTAGGTCTGATCATAGTAGTTATTAATTTTTTCATCATTTCTTTGTCCATGTAGTGGAATGCTGTGCCTATATTTCTCACCATGTTATATGTGTCACCAAAGATCCATTTATATGACTTCCTGGTTGCATATAATCTTGCATTATTACTCCCAGGTCTCTCTCTTCATTTACTTTCTTTAATGTTTCACCATCTCCCATTTTATATGTCCATTTTGGTCTTTCTACACTTTTTCACATTTCCATAACATGACATTTCCTCACGTTGAATTTCCTCTCCCATTTCTGACTCCATTTCCAAATCTTGTCTAGGCCTTCTTGCAGCTCCTTGCAGTCTTCACTGTTTCTTATATGTCTTTGCAGTTTGGCATCATCTGCGAACAAGCTCATGTAGCTGTTTATTCCCTCTGGCATATCATTAATATAGACTAGGAAGAGTACTGGTGCCAAAACCGACCCCTGGGGCACTCCACTTTCCACCGCTCTCCATTCCGATCTAGTGTCCTTAACCACGGTTCTCATCTCTCTTCCTCTTAAGTAGCTTTCCATCCAGCACTTCATTTTCCCTCTCACTCCTCCTTTATTTTCTAGTTTCCACAGCAGTCTTGAATGTGGAACTTTGTCAAATGCCTTCATTAAGTCTAGGTAAATGCAATCCACCCATCCGTCTCTTTCCTGTAATTTGTCCGTCACTCTTGAGTAAAAGCTCAGCAAGTTTGTCACACATGAGCGGCCTTTCCTAAACCCATATTGATTGTTTGTGATTAGATTATGTTCTTCTAGAAATCTCATCCATTGTTCTTTTATTAATTTCTCACATATTTTGCATACTACGCTGGTCAGAGACACTGGTCTGTGATTTAGGGGTTCTTCCTTTTTTCCACTTTTGTATACAGGTACCACTTCTGCCCTCTTCCACTCCCTAGGCACTGTGCCAGTTTTAATTGAGCACTTAATGATGTCATATATGGGGCCAACTAGCTCATTCTTTAAGCATAAAACCTGAAACTCCATCCGGTCCCACGGCCTTCCCTTCTTACAATTCCCCCAATAGTTTTTTTATCTCCTCTTTATCTGTTTTGACCTCTTCCATATATACATCTAGGTTGTTTTCTTGTGGTTCATTAAATAATGATTCTTTGGTAAACACTTGCTGGAATTTTTTGTTAAATAATTCTGCCCTGCCTTTGGGATCCTCAATCTCTACATTCTCTTCAGTCAGTCTGTCAATTGTTTCTCTTGATTTAATTTTTCCATTTATAAATCTGTAAAATAGTTTAGGTTGTTCTTTACACTTTTCCACAATATCCTTTTCGTATCGTTTCTCTTCTTCCTTTCTCACTTTCACGTACTCATTTCTCGCTGCCTTAAAGTCTTCTCTGTTTCTTTGATTTTTGTTTCTTTTTAATCTTGACCACGCTTTGTCTCTCTTTTCTTTTGCCTTTGCACATCTTGCATTAAACCAGTCCTTTTTAGCCCTCTCCCTCGGTCTGTATTTTGGTACAAACTTCATAACACCTGTGTTGTACGCCCTCAGGAAAATATCATATTTTCCTTGAACTTCGCTTGTACTCATTAACTCTTTCCAATCCATGTCACCAAAAAACTTCTTGAGGTTTTCCACCCCTGCTTTCCTATAGTTTAATCTATTGCTTCTATAAGTCTCGTCTTGTTCCCTTCCTTCCTCCTCCATTTCCATCTCTATGAGCACGTGATCACTTTTTCCCAGGGGGCAATCATACCTCAATTCATCCTTCACGTGAATTTCTCTCGTCAACACCAAATCCAGTCTTGCCGGTTCATCATCTCTTCTATATCTAGTGCTTTCCTTCACCCTTTGTATCATCAAATTTTCCATCATTAAATTCAAGAATCTATTCCCCCATGCCACATCACTACCATTGCTCTCAAACCTCTCCCAGTCAACCTCTTTACAATTGAAATCGCCAACTAGTATTACTCCTTTGTTTGCCTTAAGTAATCTCCTCAAACTCTGCATGGTGTCATCAATCATGTTTTCATAATCTTCTTTACTCCATGATGTAGTTTTTGGTGGTACATATGTTACTGCAATCGTCATCCTTTCTCTATTCCTGTTTTCCAAGCTTACACTCACTATCTCTGCTTTTCCCTCTCCATATTCCATTGATTTTACTAATATCTCTCTCTTTATCATGATCACCACTCCTCCTCCGCCTTTGCCCATTCTATCCCTCCTCCACACATGGTATCTTCCATCTAACTCAATTTGGATGTTTTCTTTTAGTTTATTTTCAGTTAGGCAAACTATCATGGGATCCCTCTCTTTTAGATAATCCTGCAGCTCTACTACATCTACTACTCATCTACATTTGTGTACATTATTCTTATTCCCCTCTCTGTATCTTTCTCATCTAGTTTTCGCTCCCTTTCTCTTCTCCCTCATGAACCATTTCTTGATTCCATCCCCCGAAATTCTCCAAAAAAATGCTTCTTTTTCTTCCTCAGATCTTGCGTTATTTTTCACTTTTGTCTCTGCCGGTAATTCCTTCCATTTCATCCTTTCTTCTTCATTTCTATTTTCCTTTATATATATTTCCTTACATCCTTCCGTTTCTTTTAGTTAAGTTGTTCTATATAGTATGTCTTCAGTTGCCATTTGTGATTTTAGTTTTAAGTTAACTGGTCTAGTTTTCCCTTCAATAAATGGACCTGTTCTATAAATCTCGTCAACCTCCTCCTCGATACTCTGCCTTTCTGCATCATTTAGGTTCTTGAGCAGGTCTTTGACTCATTTCAATTCCTCTTTATCCCTTTTTGGTTTATATGTTATATTCTTTTCTTTCATCCCAAAAATAACAACACTTTTTTTTTTGTCTGCTATTTCTCTCACTAATTCTTCATTTTTTTGTCCGCTATTTCTCTCACTAATTCTTCATTTTTTTGTCTGCTATTTCTCTCACTAATTCTTCATTTTTTTGTCTGCTATTTCTCTCACTAATTCTTCATTTTTTTGTCTGCTATTTCTCTCACTAATTCTTCATTTTTTTGTCTGCTATTTCTCTCACTAATTCTTCATTTTTTGTCTGCTATTTCTTTCACTAATTCTTCATTTTTTGTCTATTTCTCTCACTAATTCTTCATTTTTTTGTCTGCTATTTCTCTCACTAATTCTTCATTTTTTTGTCCACTATTTCTCTCACTAATTCTTCATTTTTTTGTCAGCTATTTCTCTCACTAATTCTTCATTTTTTTGTCTGCTATTTCTCTCACCAATTCTTCATTTTTTTGTCTGCTATTTCTCTCACTAATTCTTCATTTTTTTGTCTGCTATTTCTCTCACTAATTCTTCATTTTTTTGTCTGCTATTTCTCTCACCAATTCTTCATTTTTTTGTCTGCTATTTCTCTCACTAATTCTTCATTTTTTTGTCTGCTATTTCTCTCACCAATTCGTCATTTTTTGTCCGCTATTTCTCTCACTAATTCTTCATTTTTTTGTCTGCTATTTCTCTCACTAATTCTTCATTTTTTTGTCCACTATTTCTCTCACTAATTCTTCATTTTTTTGTCTGCTATTTCTCTCACCAATTCTTCATTTTTTTGTCTGCTATTTCTCTCACTAATTCTTCATTTTTTTGTCTGCTATTTCTCTCACCAATTCTTCATTTTTTTGTCTGCTATTTCTCTCACCAATTCTTCATTTTTTTGTCTGCTATTTCTCTCACTAATTCTTCATTTTTTTGTCTGCTATTTCTCTCACTAATTCTTCATTTTTTTGTCTGCTATTTCTCTCACTAATTCTTCATTTTTTTGTCTGCTATTTCTCTCACTAATTCTTCATTTTTTTGTCTGCTATTTCTCTCACTAATTCTTCATTTTTTTGTCAGCTATTTCTCTCACAAATTCTTCATTTTTTGTCTGCTATTTCTTTCACTAATTCTTCATTTTTTGTCTGCTATTTCTCTCACTAATTCTTCATTTTTTTGTCTGCTATTTCTCTCACTAATTCTTCATTTTTTTGTCTGCTATTTCTCTCACTAATTCTTCATTTTTCTGTCCACTATTTCTCTCACCAATTCTTCATTTTTTTGTCTGCTATTTCTCTCACCAATTCTTCATTTTTCTGTCCACTATTTCTCTCACTAATTCTTCATTTTTTTGTCTGCTATTTCTCTCACCAATTCTTCATTTTTCTGTCCACTATTTCTCTCACTAATTCTTCATTTTTTTGTCTGCTATTTCTCTCACCAATTCTTCATTTTTTTGTCTGCTATTTCTCTCACTAATTCTTCATTTTTTTGTCTGCTATTTCTCTCACTAATTCTTCATTTTTTTGTGTGCTATTTCTCTCACTAATTCTTCATTTTTTTGTCCACTATTTCTCTCACCAATTCTTCATTTTTTTGTCCACTATTTCTCTCACTAATTCTTCATTTTTTTGTCAGCTATTTCTCTCACTAATTCTTCATTTTTTTGTCTGCTATTTCTCTCACTAATTCTTCATTTTTTTGTCCACTATTTCTCTCACTAATTCTTCATTTTTTTGTCAGCTATTTCTCTCACTAATTCTTCATTTTTTTGTCTGCTATTTCTCTCACTAATTCTTCATTTTTTTGTCTGCTATTTCTCTCACTAATTCTTCATTTTTTTGTCTGCTATTTCTCTCACTAATTCTTCATTTTTTGTCTGCTATTTCTCTCACTAATTCTTCATTTTTTTGTCTGCTATTTCTCTCACTAATTCTTCATTTTTTTGTCTGCTATTTCTCGCACTAATTCTTCATTGTTTTGTCTGCTATTTATCTCACTAATTCTTCATTTTTATTTCTGCTATTTATCTCAATAATTCTTCATTTTTTGTCTGCTATTTCTCTCACTAATTCTTCATTTTTTGTCAGCTATTTCTCTCACTAATTCTTCATTTTTTTGTCTGCTATTTCTCTCACCAATTCTTCATTTTTTTGTCTGCTATTTCTCTCACTAATTCTTCATTTTTTTGTCTGCTATTTCTCTCACTAATTCTTCATTTTTTTGTCTGCTATTTCTCTCACTAATTCTTCATTTTTTTGTCAGCTATTTCTCTCACTAATTCTTCATTTTTTTGTCTGCTATTTCTCTCACTAATTCTTCATTTTTTTGTCTGCTATTTCTCTCACTAATTCTTCATTTTTTTGTCTGCTATTTCTCTCACTAATTCTTCATTTTTTTGTCAGCTATTTCTCTCACCAATTCTTCATTTTTTTGTCTATTTCTCTCATTAATTCTTCATTTTTTTGTCTGTTACTTCTCTCACTAATTCTTCATTTTTTTGTCTGCTATTTCTCTCACCAATTCTTCATTTTTTGTCTGCTATTTCTCTCACTAATTCTTCATTTTTTTGTCCACTATTTCTCTCACTAATTCTTCATTTTTTGTCAGCTATTTCTCTCACTAATTCTTCATTTTTTTGTCTGCTATTTCTCTCACCAATTCTTCATTTTTTTGTCCACTATTTCTCTCACCAATTCTTCATTTTTTGTCTGCTATTTCTCTCACTAATTCTTCATTTTTTTGTCTGCTATTTCTCTCACTAATTCTTCATTTTTTTGTCTGCTATTTCTCTCACTAATTCTTCATTTTTTTGTCTGCTATTTCTCTCACCAATTCTTCATTTTTTTGTCCGCTATTTCTCTCACTAATTCTTCATTTTTTTGTCTGCTATTTCTCTCACTAATTCTTCATTTTTTTGTCCACTATTTCTCTCACTAATTCTTCATTTTTTTGTCTGCTATTTCTCTCACCAATTCTTCATTTTTTTGTCTGCTATTTCTCTCACTAATTCTTCATTTTCTTGTCTGCTATTTCTCTCACCAATTCTTCATTTTTTTGTCTGCTATTTCTCTCACCAATTCTTCATTTTTTTGTCCGCTATTTCTCTCACTAATTCTTCATTTTTTTGTCTGCTATTTCTCTCACTAATTCTTCATTTTTTTGTCCGCTATTTCTCTCACTAATTCTTCATTTTTTTGTCTGCTATTTCTCTCACTAATTCTTCATTTTTTTGTCTGCTATTTCTCTCACTAATTCTTCATTTTTTTGTCAGCTATTTCTCTCACTAATTCTTCATTTTTTTGTCTGCTATTTCTCTCACTAATTCTTCATTTTTTTGTCTGCTATTTCTCTCACTAATTCTTCATTTTTTTGTCTGCTATTTCTCTCACTAATTCTTCATTTTTTTGTCTGCTATTTCTCTCACTAATTCTTCATTTTTTTGTCCACTATTTCTCTCACTAATTCTTCATTTTTTTGTCTGCTATTTCTCTCACTAATTCTTCATTTTTTTGTCCACTATTTCTCTCACTAATTCTTCATTTTTTTGTCTGCTATTTCTCTCACCAATTCTTCATTTTTTTGTCCACTATTTCTCTCACTAATTCTTCATTTTTTTGTCTGCTATTTCTCTCACCAATTCTTCATTTTTTTGTCTGCTATTTCTCTCACTAATTCTTCATTTTTTTGTATGCTATTTCTCTCACTAATTCTTCATTTTTTTGTGTGCTATTTCTCTCACTAATTCTTCATTTTTTTGTGTGCTATTTCTCTCACTAATTCTTCATTTTTTTGTCCACTATTTCTCTCACCAATTCTTCATTTTTTTGTCCACTATTTCTCTCACTAATTCTTCATTTTTTTGTCAGCTATTTCTCTCACTAATTCTTCATTTTTTTGTCTGCTATTTCTCACTAATTCTTCATTTTTTTGTCCACTATTTCTCTCACTAATTCTTCATTTTTTTGTCAGCTATTTCTCTCACTAATTCTTCATTTTTTTGTCTGCTATTTCTCTCACTAATTCTTCATTTTTTTGTCTGCTATTTCTCTCACAAATTCTTCATTTTTTGTCTGCTATTTCTCTCACTAATTCTTCATTTTTTTGTCTGCTATTTCTCTCACTAATTCTTCATTTTTTTGTCTGCTATTTCTCTCACTAATTCTTCATTTTTTTGTCTGCTATTTCTCTCACTAATTCTTCATTTTTTTGTCTGCTATTTCTCTCACTAATTCTTCATTTTTTTGTCTGCTATTTCTCTCACTAATTCTTCATTTTTTTGTCTGCTATTTCTCTCACTAATTCTTCATTTTTTGTCTGCTATTTCTCTCACTAATTCTTCATTTTTTTGTCTGCTATTTCTCTCACTAATTCTTCATTTTTTGTCTGCTATTTCTCTCACTAATTCTTCATTTTTTTGTCTGCTATTTCTCTCACTAATTCTTCATTTTTTTGTCTGCTATTTCTCTCACCAATTCTTCATTTTTTTGTCAGCTATTTCTCTCACTAATTCTTCATTTTTTTGTCTGCTATTTCTCTCACTAATTCTTCATTTTTTTGTCTGCTATTTCTCTCACTAATTCTTCATTTTTTTGTCTGCTATTTCTCTCACCAATTCTTCATTTTTTTGTCAGCTATTTCTCTCACCAATTCTTCATTTTTTTGTCTGCTATTTCTCTCACTAATTCTTCATTTTTTTGTCCGCTATTTCTCTCACTAATTCTTCATTTTTTTGTCTGCTATTTCTCTCACTAATTCTTCATTTTTTGTCAGCTATTTCTCTCACTAATTCTTCATTTTTTTGTCAGCTATTTCTCTCACTAATTCTTCATTTTTTTGTCTGCTATTTCTCTCACTAATTCTTCATTTTTTTGTCCACTATTTCTCTCACTAATTCTTCATTTTTTTGTCCACTATTTCTCTCACTAATTCTTCATTTTTTTGTCAGCTATTTCTCTCACTAATTCTTCATTTTTTTGTCTGCTATTTCTCTCACCAATTCTTCATTTTTTTGTCCACTATTTCTCTCACCAATTCTTCATTTTTTTGTCTGCTATTTCTCTCACTAATTCTTCATTTTTTTGTCTGCTATTTCTCTCACCAATTCTTCATTTTTTTGTCTGCTATTTCTCTCACTAATTCTTCATTTTTTTGTCTGCTATTTCTCTCACCAATTCTTCATTTTTTTGTCCGCTATTTCTCTCACTAATTCTTCATTTTTTTGTCTGCTATTTCTCTCACTAATTCTTCATTTTTTGTCCACTATTTCTCTCACCAATTCTTCATTTTTTTGTCTGCTATTTCTCTCACCAATTCTTCATTTTTTTGTCAGCTATTTCTCTCACCAATTCTTCATTTTTTTGTCTGCTATTTCTCTCACTAATTCTTCATTTTTTTGTCTGCTATTTCTCTCACTAATTCTTCATTTTTTTGTCCACTATTTCTCTCACCAATTCTTCATTTTTTTGTCCACTATTTCTCTCACTAATTCTTCATTTTTTTGTCAGCTATTTCTCTCACTAATTCTTCATTTTTTTGTCTGCTATTTCTCTCACTAATTCTTCATTTTTTTGTCCACTATTTCTCTCACTAATTCTTCATTTTTTTGTCAGCTATTTCTCTCACTAATTCTTCATTTTTTTGTCTGCTATTTCTCTCACTAATTCTTCATTTTTTTGTCTGCTATTTCTCTCACTAATTCTTCATTTTTTTGTCTGCTATTTCTCTCACTAATTCTTCATTTTTTTGTCTGCTATTTCTCTCACTAATTCTTCATTTTTGTCTGCTATTTCTCACTAATTCTTCATTTTTTTGTCTGCTATTTCTCTCACTAATTCTTCATTTTTTTGTCAGCTATTTCTCTCACCAATTCTTCATTTTTTTGTCAGCTATTTCTCTCACCAATTCTTCATTTTTTTGTCAGCTATTTCTCTCACCAATTCTTCATTTTTTGTCAGCTATTTCTCTCACTAATTCTTCATTTTTTTGTCTGCTATTTCTCTCACCAATTCTTCATTTTTTGTCTGCTATTTCTCTCACTAATTCTTCATTTTTTTGTCTGCTATTTCTCTCACTAATTCTTCATTTTTTTGTCTGCTATTTCTCTCACTAATTCTTCATTTTTTTGTCAGCTATTTCTCTCACTAATTCTTCATTTTTTTGTCTGCTATTTCTCTCACTAATTCTTCATTTTTTTGTCTGCTATTTCTCTCACTAATTCTTCATTTTTTTGTCTGCTATTTCTCTCACTAATTCTTCATTTTTTTGTCTGCTATTTCTCACCAATTCTTCATTTTTTTGTCTGCTATTTCTCTCACCAATTCTTCATTTTTTTGTCAGCTATTTCTCTCACTAATTCTTCATTTTTTTGTCTGCTATTTCTCTCACCAATTCTTCATTTTTTTGTCTGCTATTTCTCTCACCAATTCTTCATTTTTTTGTCTGCTATTTCTCTCACTAATTCTTCATTTTTTTGTCTGCTATTTCTCTCACCAATTCTTCATTTTTTTGTCCACTATTTCTCTCACTAATTCTTCATTTTTTTGTCTGCTATTTCTCTCACTAATTCTTCATTTTTTTGTCAGCTATTTCTCTCACTAATTCTTCATTTTTTTGTCAGCTATTTCTCTCACTAATTCTTCATTTTTTTGTCTGCTATTTCTCTCACCAATTCTTCATTTTTTTGTCTGCTATTTCTCTCACTAATTCTTCATTTTTTTGTCTGCTATTTCTCTCACCAATTCTTCATTTTTTTGTCAGCTATTTCTCTCACTAATTCTTCATTTTTTTGTCCACTATTTCTCTCACTAATTCTTCATTTTTTTGTCTGCTATTTCTCTCACCAATTCTTCATTTTTTTGTCCACTATTTCTCTCACTAATTCTTCATTTTTTTGTCTGCTATTTCTCTCACTAATTCTTCATTTTTTTGTCTGCTATTTCTCTCACCAATTCTTCATTTTTTTGTCTGCTATTTCTCTCACTAATTCTTCATTTTTTTGTCTGCTATTTCTCCCACTAATTCTTCATTTTTCTGTCCACTATTTCTCTCACTAATTCTTCATTTTTTTGTCTGCTATTTCTCTCACCAATTCTTCATT